>NW_024717788.1:1060000-1344941 GCF_018991925.1 Homarus americanus
GTTTGCGTTATTGTGAATCAGTACACGGTTGAACAATGTACGAGTGATAGAAGCATCGCCTGTCAGAAAATAAAATTCACATTAAACATTCACCTTCCGAATAGTCCCAAAACTCATGAAAATCATAAGGGAAGTAAGTTTTTTATTCTTACTACAAGATAACCAAAAGCAACAGTACTATTTTCTTGCCCCCAAAATTACGTTTCAATAAAACACTCGTGATTCTGAGGCAGAGAAAGGCGTTAGTCACACCCGTCACACCTCCGCTTCACCTAAAATGGAATATTTCTTACTGTGTGTCCTGGGCTGACTCACACAGCAACAGAACATACGAGTGACAAGATACACCGAAAAGCTACCCAACGAGACATGACTTCTTCATACACGAGTCTTTCCATCATCCTACCATGACAGTGAGGTGATTGAATCTTAGTGCAGTCTATGTTGCCGGGGATAAAGCGGGGGAGGTGAGGTACGGAGCAAGACAGAGAGGTTCCACGCCAGTTCCAGCTGTCTGCGGGCTTTTAGTGGTGCACTGGGGCTGTCTCACTGCCAGCCACGCACGCCCTAGATGGGGCACCGACATGAGATTTGCCTGCATGAAACCCGTCAGAGCCGCCCGACGCCTCCCGGTAATGCTCCGATCTGCTCAAGGTGGGTGCAGCCCTCACTCAGCTCTTAGCTCTTGAGATGGATGCTGGTTTGTTGTGGAAGGTCTGTCGGAGTGTCGTAAGCCAGCTCACATGAAGGCAACGCTCTTGTTGAAGCTAACTAATGGACCCTGACTCCGTACTTCTCGATGCTGGTGACATAATTAAGTAGATTCGGAAAGTAATTGATTTCTATGAATATCATTTTTAAAATATGTCTACGAGTAAATGTTGTAGAGAATAACGACCTGCCAATAAAGTTACTCATTACTGTACGTAATAGTAGTGGTCTTACCTGTGGGTTGGTAATTTCATTGTGGTGTGAGTTTTTCAGGTGTACAATAAGGTTATGTACAACTAACTTTATATAAGATGACAAGGTACAAATAAACAATCTGGGATCATATGACAGTAAATTATACGTGAACGAGGAACACCACCTGATACGTGAACGAACAACACCACCTGATACGTGAACGAGGAACACCACCTCGAGGAACACCACCTGAAGAACACTTTGAAGATCGACCGAATGTATCTTCCTTCCATTGTGGTCGTCAACATGACCAGTGAGATCACTGAATATTTATTTACACAAAGTTGCTGGCCAAGAACCCCATTCAGAGGCTTCAGAAAAATCTTTCAAGATGAAGACGAGCATAACTTATCCTCCTTATGGCAAGGAAAGTTCTTTTATGACTCCGTTAGATTCATCTGATTTATTACAACCCTGGAGCCAGGCGCGGCCCTGAGCACCACCTACACTCACTGCCTCACTGAAGCGACTCTATCTGTCCAATAATGACGAGTGTTAAAAGGGTTCATCTTTATTTACCTATCATGAATACGAATTTCCTCGGAATCAATACGGAGCGAATGATCTTACCACAGACCATTGATAATATTATTTATATATATATATATATATATATATATATATATATATATATATATATATATATATATATATATATATATATATATATATATATATATATATATATATATGTGTGTGTGTGTTAACACAAACATTTAAAATGTTAGATGCTATTTGATTCACAAACATTATTCCAGGTTTTTTCCTACAACACAACACCTGTTTCTTTTGTGCACGATATGGCGGGAGGGAGGGCTTGTTGTTCTCTCTTTCAGGTTTCGCGTTTATAGGTACAGTGCCCGGACTGCTCAATGACCCGTCGCTTCATGAAACACATATCTCACTACCACATAAAAGGATATTGCTAACGATTTCCTTCTTTTTTTTTTCTCTCCCAAAAGTTCCACAATACAGTGACCCTCCGCTTGCACCTGAACGACGGGCTGGTACAGGTGTGGGTTAACCTGTAATTAGGAATTGTTTTGAGGTCTTATCTGTTAAGAGCGTAGGAGTGGGAGATGATACTGGTATATGTACTCACTTGTTCACTGAACATTTCTTGTTGTTTAGTCATGGGTTATTGGTGCTGCCAGGTCATGGGTTACTGGTGAGAAAGATGGGTCATGGGTTGCTTACTGGTGAGAGGAAGTGGTCAAAGTCATCAAGTCATGGGTTATTAATGAGGGTAAAGTGTGAAAGTCATCAGGTCATGGGCTATTAATGAGGGGAAACAGTCAAAGTTATCAGGTCATGGGCTATTAATGAGGGGAAAGAGTCAAAGTCATCAGGTCATGGGCTATTAATGAGGGAAAGAGTCAAATTCATCAGGTCATGGGCTGTTAATGAGGGGAAAGAGGAAGGGTTAAAGTTAAAATGACACTGGTAGCGGACGAAAACAACAACAACACATTAGGATAGCAGCCACTGTTACCTCCGAGTCATTATCCACACAAACAGAACCTGCTTTGGGCACCCTGACCATAATAAACTATCAAACAGATCATACATCACACTACAATACGTTATAAAGTACCAACCTATCTGATCGCATGTTACTCATATTCCTATATATGTATTTTTGCCAACGCGTCACAGCAGTAAATGATGACCCAAGCGGAGACTTTTCCTCCGAATACGGCCGTGGCTGGACCTAATGGAGCGAACTATCGACATGGAGCGTGGGCGTGAGGCTGGGTCAAGTCCCTGCCAACACTAACACGTTGCTGGAGTCTGATCTCGTGATAGCTGAGTTGTGTTTAGCCTTTATACGAGGTGTTCCTGCCTGTGCCTCCTTGTGAGTCAGTTTTATATACCGTGTAGTTCTTGAAGGAGCGAGTCCGCCTGCCTGCCTGCCTGCCTGCCTGACCGCCATCATATTGTATGACCTACACAAGGATGGCAGCGACTTGCAAGAAATATGAAAACAGATTTTTGTTTATAGCTGGAAATACAAACAACTGGTTTCCTCCCACACTCCCCATGTCGTATTGTGGCTGAGAGGGGGTGTGTCAGCAAAGTCATAAAGGAAATAGCGGAGAATAACCTCTCAAATAATAATAATAATAATAATAATAATATAATAATAATAATAATAATAATAATAATAATAATAATAATAATAATAATAATAATAATAATAATAATAATAATAATAATAATAATAATAATAATAATAATAATCAGATGAACACCTTTATTTGTCCATATGTGTAACCATTACTGTAAGTACTTCTAGTAAGCCTTCGTTCTATTGTTATTATACTAAAAAATACAAAGAATATGATTCGCTTAAAATACTTCAGAGAGTTACAATAATTATCCACTACCTCAGTTACCTAGCCTCTTCATGTTGAAACTGTAATATTATTATTATTATTATTATTATTATTATTATTATTATTATTATTATTATCATCATCAAACCAAACCTAACCCAACAAAACAAAAGAAAAAAACAAAGGAAACTAAAGAACCAAACCAGAAATCGAAGTCAGAAAAACTCGAAAAATATAAATTTCCAACGAAAACGCTTTAGAATAAGGTATGAATTGTTTAGGCTCTATCTCCCGATGTACAAATCAATAATAGAGTTCCTTGGTTGACCTTTTTGCGAAACTTAACCAGAGAATGTCTTGTTATATGTGTTAATATATGTGCTTAATATATCTATCTGGTTTACCATCGTATATAGTGATATTGTCCCGATGCCTTTAAAAATATGATGATTGGATCAACCTCCTCCTCCTCCTCCTTACTATACAGATAATGACGAGGAACTTAGCTAAATATAACTGAAGGTCTTTCCTGTAGCAACCCACGCATATTTTTGCTTTAACTTCACACAGACAGACACGTAAAAACAAATCTATCTCTCTCTCTCTCTCTCTCTCTCTCTCTCTCTCTCTCTCTTTCTCTCTCTCTCGTCAATTCCCCACGTTCATCACCGTTTATAACTACGTCTCATGTCCCCTCCCTCCTCCGTCGTCTCACCGCTACACCCTTCACTACCACACCACACCACCACGGCTATACATCATCACCATTGTCAGACTGAACGTCATCTACACCTTCATCATAACACTAAGTATATACTCGCCATGATTAATATCTAAATGCAGATACTTTTCATCACAGGTGTAACATTAACTACCACCACCGCCGTCACTATCACAGTAAGTACTTCATGTTCAATTACGTTATCACACAAGAACTCACAATCATTACCAGCACAATCACCACCACCACTATCTTAATTGTAATCACCATCACCACCAGTGTTACCACCATCACCACCGCTAACACTCCTACCACTACCCACCATTACTTACAACGACACTATCTGCCCTCCCTCCTCCTCCTCTTCCTCTTACTACTACTACTGACACCATCACCACCACTATCCCTACCACTACTATAATCACCACCACTGCCCCTGCTGCCGGTGCGGACGGTCACATAAGTGCAGTGAATTTAAGCGCTAATATTTTGGAAAGTTTTTCTCCCGAAAATCCGTGGAGCAAATGAAACGTGTCAAATCGGTGCCGTGGTTAGCTGACCAGTCGCCATAAATAAGGGTCGGCTTGTCCCCGCAAATAGGTTTCTGTCAGTGTATTTCTTGCCCGCTGTAACAGATAGGGGTCTTGTTATTATGAGGGACAGCTATATTTCAAAATTGCTACAATAAATCCTGAACGTCGAACAGAGACCCGTCGGCTAAATGTGCAAGAAAGGCGGGGTGGGAAATCTCATACAGGCACAGTGACGGATTTTCTGGCTTAACGTTGCGCTCCCTTATGTCACGGGATGGTAAGGGCGTGTCTGTGGCCTCCTTGTGGCTCGCGGCTTACGCCCCTGCCCTGTGTCAATTGGCACCACAGTGTAATTATAGCTGAAATAGTATCACAAATCATAAAGATGGGAAGGTCTTAACACAGAGGCGCGATAGAACAAACCCAAAGAAAAATATTTACGTAAAAAAATGTCCTCTAGATAAGCGACGTAGAGTCACGACCCCGCCAGCCACTACTGCGGCAGGAGTGAGGGAGGACCTAATGAACACAAGGGCCCCGTGTGGCTCCCACGTGATGGAGAGCTGACCACCTCCTTCCTATAGGGGGGACTGAAGGGCTGTGTCGAGGGGCGCTGGTAGAGGGTGTGGTGAGGGGTGATGATGAGTGTGGTGAGGGGTGATGATGAGGGGAGGGGGTGATGGGGTGGAGTGTGGGTGAGGGGACGATGTGGGTGAGGGGATGATGAGTGTGGTGGGAGTGGGTGATGATGAGTGGGGGAGAGGGGTGACATGAGGCGTGATGATGAGTGTGGTGGAGGGGAGGAAGTGGTGAGGGGTGATGATGAGTGCGATGAGGGGTGATGATGAGTGTGGTGAGGGGTGATGGTGAGTATGGTGAGGAGTAACGATGATGTAATGAGGGGTAATGAGGGGTGATGAGTGTGGTGAGGGTGATGATAAGTGTGGTGAGGGGTGATGAGGGATGATGAGTATGGTGAGGAGTGATGATTAGTGTGGTGAGGGGTAGTGATGAATGTGATGAGGGATGATGAGTGTGGTTGACGGATGGTGATGAGTAGTAATTGATTGTGAATGTGGCTAGGGGTGTTGATGGTAGATATGGCCAAGGATGGTGATGGTGGATGTGGCCAGGGGTGAGAGCAGGTGTGGCTAAGTGCGATTGTAGGGGCAGTGATGGTTACGTAGAGTGTGGCCAGGGGCGACGTGGCGAATGTGACCGAGAGAATTGGCAGGTGTGGAGGATGTGGCCTAGAGGTCGTGATGGTGGTGGTGGTGGTGGTGAAGAGAGTTGTAGTAAAATTTTTCCGTCAATATTACAGAAAAATTAATAAACTTGCGTGAGTTTCTATCTTCTTCGTCTGGCAGTAGGACACCCAAAATACCACTTGCAGGTTGCGTGAGTGTGTGTGTGTGTGTGTGTGTGTGTGTGTGTGTGTGTGTGTGTGTGTGTGTGTGTGTGTTTACGTGTACCTCACCACTAGAAGACACCCAAGAAATCACTGTATTCATCTCCCCACCTCCACACAGCCCCGGTGAGGTGGACAATAAGGTACAGCTGAGGGGCACGTAATGGTGTAATAAATCACAAAACAGGAGACAAAAGAAGACAGAGAGTAAATACAAAAAGAGAGAAACTCGACCAAAAGGTGTAAAAGTTTGTGGTTGTTGTGATACATAGGTGACGGCTGGCGGAGGAGGCCGTATTTCACGACGGTGGTGGTGTGGTAGTGTGGTAGTTGTAGAGGTGGTGGTGTGGTAGCTGTAGAGGTAGTTGTAGTGGTGGTGGTGTAGTGCCTGGTGTTAATGGCGTAGTGATGGTAGTGGTGCTAAAGAGAAAAAGAGGGGGATAGGAGGAGAAGAATGAAGGAGGAAAGAAGGAGATAGGAGGGAAGAGATTACCAGATAAAGAGTATGAAGGAATCGGGGTAAGGAAGAAGAGAGGAAGGGAAAGAGGGAGAAAAAGGGGAAAGAATGAGAGGGAGAGAGAGGAGGGAGGGTAAGAAGGGTGCCGTCTCGTACCGGAAACGGACCACACAGGTAACTCAGGTGTTCACGTACATACTCAATGACGAATTCAAGGTAATATGTATAATGCAGCAGACTCGGTCGGTAATAGAGGGTGATACCTGGGTGTGTGCGTGTGTGTGTGTTACAATTACCCTCCTTGTATGTGTATTGAGACACTGAGGTGTGCAATTACCTCATTCTATGTGTATTGCAACGTTCAGGTGTGTAACTTAACCACCAGGACGTAGTTCCGTGGGGGTTGTGGGTTGTATTATTACGGTGGTGTGATATGGTCATTTTCTTTCGGTTTAGAGGTCCTTGACAAGTCTGTATTCTTCGTGTCTGTATGGGTGTTGAAATGAAGAGGAGGGTTAAAAGAGGGAGATTATAATAAGATAAATATAATGTCTTTGTGATATGTTTGTGTGTCTCGTTATGTGTCTGTATGTGTTTCTCTGTATGTCTGTATTTACTTTTTGTGTGATTTCTGCGCCTCTCTGTAGACGTGTTTGTGTAGAAACCCCTAATATTTGTCAGTGGTGAGTCATTCTAGTCACCGCTTCACGCCCCTCCTCCCCCCACTCCTCCTCCAGGTGTACAAACAGCTGTAAGAGATAAGCTCCTACAGATTTATCGTAAGTTCCGTCAAGACACCAGTCAACAAACTTCATAAGCAAAGAGCCATATTCTCAAACACTGATGCGTTATGTTTTTCCCTCCCTACCTTGGGGTGAGAAGGAGTTATGGTTGCCATTTCGACTTCAGTTAAAACAGTAGGTGTCCTCATGTTATATACTGGGAAAGACACACCGTCGAGTCTTTTAGAATTCGGCTCCTCGTCCTTGAAGATTCGTCACAAGGAATATTAGAAACAAGAGCTCCTATATAAGACGAACTAGAAGGCTAAATGGTTTCCAAAACAGCTTGCCACATCGCATAGTTAATAACGAAAGTGTCAGAAAATTAAAAAAAAAATATATGTCTAAAAAAATTTATTCCAGTAATACAACGCGGAGAGAATCTTTACAAGCGGACCTCATCCTGGGCGGAGATAAGCCGTTACAATCTATCAACAAACACCCAAAATCCCATCCGGGCGGCCAAGGGACACACGCCCCCCCCCCCCTCCCCAGTAAAATAACCAAGTTATCCCTACATATCCCTTTTCTCTCTCCCGGCGGTAGCTGACTAATATCAACAGATTTAATGCATAATATAACCACACATCATAATAACAAATCCGGAACAACACAGTAGCAGCAGCAGCACCTTCGTCGCCGTCGTCAGTGTTTCCTCCCCCGCCTATATCCCACCTCCTCCCACCCCTCTAGCACTGCACTCCGGCGGGAATACCTCAGGCGGCTGGCAGGGTCTTGCTCAAGTTTAATTAACTCGCTGACAGTCGGGAATGATAGCAAGTCGTCTTGTGCGGGAGGAGAGGGATAATCACGGCCCCCCGAGCCGCCGGCCGAGCGACTGTTATATGATGTCTATACTACGTCGTCACACACACACACACACACACACACACACACACACACACACACACACACTAACACATACACGTAGGAGGCAGGAAGGGGGAGAAGGAGCAGGAGGAACAGGCAGCCACACCAGCGAGCGACAAAATGTGAGGGTGCAGGGAAAGAGAGAAGGGTGGGACGGGAGGGAGGGAGGGAAGTGGAGCACACCAGGGGAAATAAAGGAAATGGGAAGGATAAAAGGGGGGATGATGGAGAAGAGGAGCGAGAGGAAATACAATACGGGGTGTAGGGGTGCGGCAGAGAGGGGAGGGAGAGGAAGACAGGAATGGATATAAGGACGAGGAACGAGTAATAGGAATGGGAGAGAGAGGAAGAGTTAGATAGAGAGATAAAAGAGAATAGCAAGAAGGGCGTATGAGATAGTATAATAAACAAGGAGAAAGAATAACAAACATAAATATAGAGAGAATATAACAAACAGAAACAGAATAACAAATAGATAATAATACAGACAGGCATATAGAGAATATAATTAACGGAGAGATAATACAAAAAAAAACAGAAACACAGACATAGAGAGAACAACAAACAAAGATTTAGAGAGTGAATATAACAGAGAGACTGAGAGAGAGAGAAAATAAGTAACAAACAGAGAGAGAGAGAGACAAACAGAGAGGGAGACTGCCTCTGACATTGAAAGATTCCGGAATTTCATACATGTGGTTTTATTTGGCCGGATGGGAAATTGCATTGTTGGAAAATGGATTATTTGCATATCTGGGATAATCAGAGCTGGAGCCGGTGGCATGATACACTGGCGGGGGGAGGAAGGGAGGGAGGGGGAAGGAAGGTGGGGGGGAGGAAGGAGGGAGAGGGAGGCTAAAATCTAGTTGAAGGAAAAGTTTAGACGTTCACATACACACTCTGAATCAGATTACCTTTGAGATATATGAAGACTCACGTGGGAGAGATAGATCACCTTCCATCTGGTCTGAATCAACAGTATCTACCCACCAATACCTTGATGTGTATCCTTCTTTTTAGTTTAACAGCGACTTGAGTTTGTTTCAGATACAACGATTCTTTTTAATTATATTGTGGCCCAAGCGTTAACATTGTCGCTGTTATGGTTGGTTCACTGGTGCGAATTGTTGACTTTTTAAATGTTTTGAATGATGCCAGACTTGATTCATCAACATTCCTGTTAAACACCGCCACATGTGGGAGCTCATCACTACCTTTGTGTTGCTGTGTACCTGCAAATTACAGACTAATTGCAGGTAAATGCGTAAAAATGACTGCCACAATGGTCTGGAAATAGAGCTGGATTTTCCCCTCTAGTGATATATTCGCTGCCAGCGTTACATACGGGCAGAGGCGCACCTCCTGATATGAACTTGCTATCAAGAACACCAGAACATACACTTATCGCTTAATCTGAAGAATTTATGACGACTAAACTTGTAATGGCGTGGAAGTGGGTGAGTTATGAGCCAGAGTCCTGCGACAGAGATAAACACAAAGATCCGCTGTTTCACTTGACAGTCGCGTCTGGGTGTTCTTCAGGCAGTTAACAGTCACTTCCTGTCTTTTTGCCTGTCTCTCCGAGGATAATTATCTGTAATGAATGACTGTGACCGAAATACTGGTGTAGAATAAGTTTTACCAGCGGATGTTGTTTATATTCGTACACTTGCTCGCCGCAAATAATATAAAGCAATTATGTGTGTTCCTCATCAGCACCAAAATGGTTGTTTTACATGAGAAATTTAGGGTTGTCTGGATTTATTCCCTTATAAATCTAACACAAATCATTCTTATTTCCTTGCCACTATACGATTTTGTTATCACTAAAAGATAAAGATAAACATACTAATTTGTTCTACCAAAGAGCATGACAAAGTGTATTTATCTGTGTCATATCAACGCCCGAACACGACGATCAGTTACACTAACAAAGAGGATAAAGAATGTGTATAGTGAGACGTGGTGTGACGCAGCTAACACCCTCCCCCGTCACCTACTGCACGACCACGACACTGATGTTACCTTCTCCATGTTCCACGTCATTGACTGTATGCATAACACTGTTACTGTCACATGTTTCAAGTGCCATGGTACTGGTGTCACGTACTGCAGGTAAAACGTCACTGTTTCACCTGCAATATAAACTACGTGAATAATACACCTGCTGGGGGCACTGCACCTACACGTTACAGCCAGGAAAAAATCATTCCTGACATTAGTTCCTGTCCACCAGATACTTTGTCTCATTCTGTTAATCCTAAGAAAAAGAAGACTAACAAGAGATGTGTACTGTACATACGAGACTGTTACCTTCCACTGATTCTGAGGTTATATAATGACGTTGTTCGTCCTGTGAATAAGAGAATTTATACTGGACACAATGCACCACCCACAACACCACACAGTTCCTCCCTCACTTATAAGTGTGAATTGCGTTTTACAGTATTTCAATGTTGTTGTGTTGTCATACGTGACTGCATGTTCAGTCTTACGTAGGTGTTTACGGTCTAACCGAACACATGATAGCAGCTTGTAAACACACAGGAAATAACTTTTTGTTTAAAAAAATTGAAGTTCTATCAGTCATCATTGACAGTTAAATGGCAGCTTTATCTCAGAACAGACAACACAGCGATGTATATATACGCCTTTAATTGTTTCTCACACCCTGGATTATAGTTAAATTATTCAATATTATACTAAAATAGAAAGAAAATGCTTATCACACACACACACACACACACACACACACACACACACACACACACACACACACACACACACACACACACACACACACACACACACACACACACACAACCCTTGGCACATATCCTTTGTAACTTGCCAAACGAAATTATTGGTGGGTTTGTACATAACCTAACACTGGAGAGAGTCAACACCATCTGCTGACTTAGGAATCATTGAAATCCTGAACGATGATGATAATCTCTACTGTAATGAATAGGAATTTAAGGATATTCTGAGCCAAGGAAATATTATTGTGCCGACTGTTGGCTATGGGAGAGTAAGCGATGATGATGATGATGATGATGATGATGATGATGATGATGATGATGATGATGACGATGATGATGATGATGATGATGATGATGATGACGATGATGATGATGATGATGATGATGACGATGATGATGATGATGATGATGATGATGACGATGATGATGATGATGACGATGATGATGATGGATGGATGGTGACGTTGATAGATGAAAATAATGATGGCAATGGTGATGACGATGGTGCACAATGACGACGTCAATGAATGAATGATGATGATGATAATGATAATGATGATGAAATATTTATAGCAATAATGAATAATGACGATAACTACCAAGGATTATGATGACAACGATGAATGATGACGACGAGGATGAAGACAACGAACCCAGAGTAGTAAAAACACTTCCTTTGAGCCCCTTGAAACACTGGCGAACTAATGAAGTCAAAATAATTAAATTCCTAACTATACATCCATATTTTTTTCAGTATCTATTCAAGAAAGAATTTCATATACATAGAGTGTATCATACAACTGTCCTTAATAATCTATGTATACAGGTAATTATACAGGTAAATATATAGGTAATCTAATCAATGCATGAAATGTATTCTGTTAACTCTGTTTCCTTGTGTACCATCCATTGATTGGCGCCACCCACTAACATCACTATCACCACTCACTAACATCATCACCACCACCACCTACTAACTTCATCACCACTAACCACTAACATCACCACCACCACCCACTAACATCACCACCATCACCACTAACACCATCACCACCTCTAACCACTAACACCATCACCACTAACACCATCACCACCTCTAACCACTAACACCATCACCACCACCCACTAACATCACCACCACCACACACTAAAATAAGCACCACCCACAAACAACCACCACCACCCAACAACATCACCACCCACTAACACCACCACCACCCAACAACATCACCACCCACTAACACCACCACCACCACCCACTGTGACGTCCATATACCTGAGCAGAAGAGACTGACAGGTAAAGGTAGACGATGCCGTAATGAGAGATAGAGAAGGACAGACAGACAGACAGACAAAGAGACAGAAATATTAACTCATGATTACTTTTTATTTATCGTTGGCTCCTCCCGTACCGCCGTCAGTATCCCGGTGGAGAAGGAACAATGGCTCAGGAATAAACATGACGAACATGACACACGTTAACCTCTCCTACAATCTGTCAATATACCAAGTAAATCATAATTAATCTGGTATACTATAAACCTAATGGCAAAAGGTCATAGAATGGGTCATATCAGTGTGTGTGTGTGTGTGTGTGTGTGTGTGTGTGTGTGTGTGTGTGTGTGTGTGAAATTCCCACTGTGAATTAAACACATGATAGGACTTCACTCTATAATTCAACGAAGAAAAACGAAATCACTCTATAATTCTTTAGGTCCTAAGTTCCACACTATTATAACTTGAAAAATATTGCTCACTGGACTAGTCTTCCTCTCTCCGTTTCTAGTGACTAATGTCTTGATAAAAGCAGACACTATTCTTTAAAGGAAAATAAAAAGACTTAACACGTAGAAACTGGTCGGATTAACAGTCACCCAAATAGGGGACTCACTAACTGTTCAAAATGACTGGGAGGTTTGGGATGACTGTTCTAACTATAATTTCCTAAAAGAGCGACAGAGCTGACCTCACTTAACCTAACCTAATGTAAATATTCTTCATTGCTTTGACGTATACATATTTTCAGGTAATTTATCATGACCAATTACCCTTTCTGTAAATATTTCATTGTTGTTAGTGTGATACCTTATTAGATATATTTACCATTAAGATATTCAATAAGAGCTACTTACTTCTACGTGGAATAAAACGTCTCTCAATAAATATATCTCAATTATCCTTATGTCAGTTTATAACTTTCTTTATTCTCCTTTTGTTTATTCTGCACACATTATATTCCTCAGAAATTCTCACGACTCGACAGGTATTGTACACTCTCTGCACGTGTAGCCACCAGAGAGTTGCACATACATGTGGTGAGCCTTCCATCATACAAATATTTGCAGTTGGGCACGCTCCATTATCAACCTTTTAATTGTGGAGCTTATATCAAGTTTAGTAGGTCATTCATTGTGAGGGCAGCTAATGGAAGGTGCTGGCCAGGGTCCGAGGATGTCTGCCTCCTACCCTCCTTCTGCAGACCATCTGGGCTGCCTTGAGAGGATGGCTGACTGACCCCGCGGATACTGACCCCTCCTACTGAAGGATGGTGACACTGCTACTGAAATATACTATACTGAACGAAAGTTATTGTATCAGGCTTTTCAGAACTAATATGTTTACGATAAATTCTTGACTTCACGCTGCCGGTACTTAGTTTTCATGGGGAGTTCATAACAGTCTTGTAAATAGTCAAATGTAATCTATTCCCACCACAATGTTTTAAGAATTATATTTTTACCAAGATTGTTCATGTTAACTCACCTCTAACCATAACAATCACCTCTTAAGAAACAAAAAAAAACCATGACTTTAGTAATCGTTGATGCGACATACTAATACTTTAACCTGTATGTTGTGCCCAAAGGTCTTCTCTTGCTCTAATACATTACTGATTAAAGATAATTATTTCATGACTTCGAGTGTCAGATCTCTCTCTGACAATCTTGTAGCAGTATAATAATAATAACATTGCCGTGTCAGTTCCCTAAAGGACACGGTGCATTTCTCAAGCTGAAGTTTGTTGTGAGGTTTATCAAGACCGAGACATACTTAAGAGTCGCCTATAAAACATATTCCCTCGTTGATAACGCTCCACAAAATTTACGGAAAAGACGTAAGGCTGATCTTCACCCAAAATACAGAACCTGACACAACCAATCACCATAAAAAAAAACACCGTCAGTGAAGCGAAGAGGCATAACCAAAATAAACAGCCAACCAGCAATCACGATACACAGCCGACTGGTAGGAGTAAACCAATCAACATCAAGAACAGAACTCTCCATTCCGAACCAATCAGCGAGGGGTGAAGATCCTCAAAGCTCTAAGTCATGCTGACGTGTAGGTGTCTTCTTCTCTATAATTAACTAAACATTCTGCTTACAGCTCTCTTGGCTTCGCTTCTCCAATTATCGTTCTCGTTACACATTCAATTACTTATCGGGTGAACGTCGTCGTAAAAATTCGGTGTTGTCTGCTGCGAGGTTCCAAGGGCGCCCTTCTGTATGGTGGAGGTGGTGGTGGTGGCGGCGCTCTCTTATCAACTCCTCCCTTCTGAATCGTTTCCATAATACCAAAAACACAGTAAAAAACAGGAGGAAAAAAAAAACTCTGTGTAACATCGAAACAATATTTAAGGAAAAACAACACAAGCTTCTATATCATGAGTAAATTATTACCATTTTGTCTGTATTTGCGGTCAAAAGAAAACTATCATGGAACAGAGACGCAAATGATAATAATCCTGACGCTGGAAGCAAAGATATATGATACTGTCACTTTTAAGAGACTCGACAAAGGATTGGTCACTATAGTTTCTTGAAACCACACTTGAGAAAATATCCCTCACGGGTAAAATTACATACATCCACCAGTCAGGTCCATAAAGAGATGGTGCATTTGAGGTGACTAAACGCAAATTAACAGCCCACTCAAATTCAAGTGTATGTGTGTGTGTGTGTGTGTGTGTGTGTGTGTGTGTGTGTGTGTGTTTAGGTATACACTTTTGGACCTGGGTTTACCGGAGGCACCATGTCGTTGTATATATTTTTTTCAAGTACAGTAAATGGCACGGCGAGAAGTCTGTTGCAAATATTATAGACACATGTATTTTGTGAGGTTTGTTTTGTATCCAGTGTTTGTTTACGTAGATTATATGTGTCTTGTGGAGTGTTATATTTTTCTGTGTTAGATATACCACGTTTTCGTTTTAGAGAATTGCAATCTATATTTTGTTTCCATTTACTTCTTCTGTGTTAATTTTAAATCATGGTTATTGTGGGCACTTTTATTTTTCTTATTCTTGATGAAATAAAGACTGACTCATTCTTCCTGTTCTTCATCAACTAGTAATGTCACTTCTTGTCACCGACCGACAACAATACTGTACAGCTCAAAACACACACGAGGTGGCTGAGAGTTATGTAGTGGATACCATAATTGCACCAGTCAGGTAAATTCAGGTCCAGTGAACTGTAGTGGACTTCAGCGTACACTTCGTTCATTGTGTACAAACAATGGTATCCAAGCTTTTAATATGATATGCAAGTGATAAAATACGGACAAAACAGTTGAATGCTTACGTAACTATAAACAAAAAACGAAATTCACTACCTTCACATCCACAACAGTAAAGTTTAGTGCTCATTTACAGGTGGGTAACCTTGGGGTGCCTCGGGTGAGAACCAGTGACCCTTAAGGCACGAGGTGATCGCTGTGTCCACTCGTCCGCCACACCCCTATACTGTACTGTATATGATTTTATCTAATAAAAATAATTAAGAAATATCCCTCAACACGAATTTATATGAGAACATTGACATATACACAACAGTGATACACACAGACCTCTGTGTGTAGCGCAGGCGGTTTCGCGCCCCAATTGATGTACTTTACCGACCCGGGATACACACACACACACACACACACACACACACACACACACACACACACACACACACACACACAGATATATAGAGAGATGAAAGAAGGGAATCACACTGGAGGCGACAAAATACGTGTGTCCAGAGCAAGACTGAAGGTGTAGGATAGGAGTCCTCAAGCAATGCTCCCGGTGTGGCTGATGCATATTTACCAATACCTTTTCTGGTCAATGTTATAATATAAATCAGACTTGTTACTGGTAATCATTTAGCATAGATTTAAATGGAACACCGTTTTGGTGTGTGTTTATCCCGTGGTTAATAAGTGTTGTATGCAGACATGGTAAGGCATTTCAACCTTACACAATATGGACGTCAAATTCTACAGAGACACTCCACTTCTTCACCAGCTGTTATGTTTCTGACTCAGACATATCCTGGATAATAAAGGTCTTTACCTCCTTATTCACTATTAACCGGAAGCTTCGAAAGTTATAATGTGCGGTCAAACTCCCTCAGTGTTATCAAGGACGTTGTTGTGTACAAGTCTAGTCATTGGTATAGATATGTATTACTTGTTTTTCCATCCTTGTCCTCCCGCCACCGCCATCTGCCAGCTGCTACCATCCTATGTTTCATTTCTAGATCCTAATTACGTGGAAAATATATAACACGTCTTTTTGTGGGGGAATGAGGGCCTGGGTGGGCAGCAGCACCCTCATCTTGTTAGCCCTTGACCATGAACTAGGATAATCATCTTTAAGTAGGACATGAAGAACTTTGCACCTGATGGAAAACAATTACATAGTTTGGTCAAGAGAAAAAGCACATAATAATTTTTGAGTTGAAGAAGTTGCAATAAGACGAGAACAATGTGGTGGGCCTGAGGAGGAGCCACCTGGCAGGCCCTACAGTGCCAGGACAGTGAGTCAATGACAAGAGAATTGAGGCTCAGTAGAACTCTGTAATTTTAGTTTGTGCTCATATACTTTATGATATTATCACCAGGAGCGAGCTGTTTGACAGAAGAATTGCCTGCAGTTGTGCAACTTTGTGGAGAAAACCTGTTACTGCGGCTGGGAGCCAGTCTAGCAAGTGAGAGACGATGCCCAGGAGGCCGACCAACAGAAATACTCGAAATCTCGCGACGAATGTTTACATAGCAGCTACGTAACCGCTTCACTGAAAAGCAACACCACGGGGTGATAAGTGCTTCTATCGTGGCATCTTCTCCTAGAGTCAAGCTAAGTGTCTAGGTTCTGGAAATGATCTACGGATGGAGGTGCGTCGCCGCTATATCGCCAAAATGTGATACGAAGTGGTACAAATACTCGCCCTGCGGCCCACTGATGATAAGATAGTGTTTGTCACCCACCTCAGCGCTTTACCAATAACCATTTACCGTGTGTCATGGCAGCCTAGCACTTTGCTTGCCATCAAATAGATACTTACTATGTCCTCCAGGTTCTCCTTGAGTTTTTCCGCTGCCGGTGTTACTGCATCCTGCGCTTCCGGCGCTTATTAGCGAGATTATTACCGTCAGCTACGAGCGTCATATCATCAGAAGTTATAAGTTTGAAATAAATGGTCGTAACAATCACCGCTTCAGGTCCATCAATGATTCTATATCGATCGCAATCCCATGTCGGTGGGTAAGGATTCCATGCTGAGTTTTTCTTAGAAGGAGGCAGGAGGTAGGGAGGTAAGGGGGGGGGGGAGAAGACTCGAGAGCTCGTGGTAATAACTGGCGTCTTGTTTAATGACAGGGCACCGTGGAACCTTCAATATCTTCGTCACACACATCTTTCTGCGGCCAGCTTGTGATGTTTGATAGTTTCTGTTGCGAGATACTGTTATACTGCCTGGTGGGAATTGTTCTTATACTGAAAGTTTTTGTCGACAATTTCAGTCACCGCTGCTCTTCTTGTTGTCATTTGAAGTCGATATATATTTATGTCTCCAGTCTAGAATTTGTCTTCGAATTTTCTACTTAATTTCCACATTTACTTAATATATTTCCCAGTGGTCATGGCCTCTAGGTGAATACTTGTACTCTATTTCCTCAATAAACTTGTAAGCACCGCAACAAAATATATTGAGAGAAGTTTGAATATAACCAATCTTAGATTGATTATAGTGTATAAACACACCGCGTCCCACTGTCGAGTCCAATGGTTCCTCAAATTTTGTGAAATCCAGAGACGGGGAATATTACAGCCGGGTTCTCGTCTATTGTACCGTCCTGAGGAGACTTGGGTTACAGGAGGTAGAATTGGTAACACACACACACACACACACGTGATTTCAAATAATTAAGATACACTTTAAACACACATAAACATTTACACAAAATATTAATTGCTTATTCCAAACGTCTTCTTCACAGTGGGATATTGATCAGTGAGAAATTAACTAACTTTATTCTTACCAAGAGGATTAACCCCCCCCCCCCTCTCTTGAATACTCTCCGCGTACCCATCAAGTGGCGACTCTCCATCAGGGTGTGGACAAATACCCCGACGGACCCAGCAAGCAAGGTAATGATGCCATAATTATCACTCTACAAACAGCCTTTACCTTTGTACTCGAGACAAAAGCCATTCTTCGATCAGTGGGAGAGGAGGAGGAGGAGGAGGAGGAGGAGGACAGGTGGCCGCCTATGTACACGCTGGCCGCGGTTGTCAATAATAGTCACCTCACCACGCCACACCACGCCACACTCCTCTCTCCACCGCTAGCTTCACCTTCAGGAGACTAATGTGGTTATAGTCTCATTCATCGTTTTGTCTGGTGTTTACTACTTTAAAAATGGTGATTATAATGACGGTAACAACAATAATATTTTTAGTACTGTAATAGGATAATAATAATAATAATAATAATAATAATAATAATAATAATAATAATAATAATAATAATAATAATAATAATAATAATAAAAAATAATAATAATAATAAAAGACTAGGACAATAACAATAACAGTAATACTAGAGTACTAACAATAGTAACAATATTACTACTGCTACTACCAGCACCACCACTACTACTACAACTACTAACAATAATAATAAACTTGATTGCCCAAAGTTCATTAGTGTCTCGTGACGGCTGACGTGAGAAGGTGAACCATTCGCCAGTCAGACAATAATATATCACTACAATACCATGGTACGTGGCTAAAGGCGCGGCGACAAACAGACAAAATCCCACCGAATAAAACTCCTCCAAGAAAACTCCACCACACAATTTCCCAATAGACAGAATGTATAAAAAAAATCCCATACGCTCGTTTCTTGAAGTCCTAATACCCTGTTAGGTTAGATTAGTTCAGGGTTAGGTCAGAATACGTTGGGTTAGCTTAGGTGTACGTTACTCATGTGAAATGGACACAGAATACTCGACTTCATCAAATTCCTCATCTACGGTAGTCAATTCAGACTTAACTAACTACGCGGCATTAAGTTTGGACATTTAAACTACGCATGTGAAGCAAATTATGACGCAAAAAGACACAGCTGGTAATGTATCTCACTGAAAAATATATAATACATATACTGTCAACAATAAAGTGACACCTCACACAGGTATTCTCTTTCCCAGGTAGTGTAGGGATAGATGGTGTGTGGAAGGGGGCCAGTCTTAACTATTCCATACTCCACCAATACACACAACGTGGTATAATAACAAGGGGGGGGGGGGGCATAAATTGGTTATGGCCTGTTTTATGCCGCACTTGAAGAAAAAAACACAATTATATCCCTCAGTTGTGACGAACATCCATCAATCAGTTGAGGACAAAATGTGAAGCGGAATGACAAAGCACAAGTAAACAAAATTTTATCGTTCGCACATGTAAACATCCCAGCAGGTGTTGTCGTCATCACTCCTGGACACCCTACTGATGAATTGGTAATATCTAACATCAATAATAAAAGAGTAGGAGCGACAGTCAAGGAGATAACATAAGCCTACCGGTGTCTTAAGCCTAGACCAGAGGATCAACCGGACACTGGGCGACTCAGCACACAGGTAACGACACACACCTGATATATCGTCGACAATTAGTTAACGAGGAAATAACTTATTGAGACATTAAGTTCTCCTGGGCACGACTCACTGTGGCGGGCAGATGGTATAGTCCAACTACCATAATGTTACTCGCGGTGTTTCTCTGTCATATACGAGTAAAAACAATGATTAGTGAACCTCTGGTGCTCCTTATTTGTCCGCAACATGTTACTTCATTATGACCAAAATTACACAGCGGGAAAAAAAAACTCCACCCAAGTTTCGAGCCGGACCCTTGAACACTTCGTCCACTCAACCATTTCTTTAACAGACGATACAAAACAATTACTCATCTACCTGATTAAAATACAAAAAAAAAAATACAAAACTATAACTCAAAATACTTCACAAATTGCACTAAGACTCTACTACAAAACGTATACTTTATTTCCTCTTGCTCCCTATACATGGGGGGTTAAAAGATAAACCACAAGGTGTGAATCAGTGAACATCCTTCGACTCGCCTCTACTATTCACACTCCTTGGTGCTGCTGGCTGTCTCGGGGTCCATTTGTTATGTTTTATTCACGCCTCGTTTGATTAATACAAGAGTAAGGAAGCATTATAGGAATTATCGCGGGGCAACAATCTGCGGCGCCGCCATGATCTATCGTACATTGTTGTGGCCCTAGATTTATGGCATGTAAACGAGTGGTTGCAGACGGCTAATAGAAAACTACAATCATTCTAAGCGGCTGGGTGTGTGACCTCCCTTGACCTGACGATGGAAGTTGGTGGTGGTCTCCGGGCACCTGTTAGTTTTCTTGAATTTGTTGTGTAATGATGATTGAATCTGATGTTTGCGGGGAACCACTATCATAATAAAGATCTTGTGCAGCAGCTCTCAGGTAGGTTTGTGAAGTATATAAGTGAACAATAAATTTTTTCTATTGTGATTTATTCTTCCGGTTTATTTATTTTTTTTTTTCAGCTCTTATACAGGTTTAAGTCATTTAATCTGGTTTATGTTTTTAATGAGAGCATGAATTAAATATCATGTATATACGTTATTTCAGTTATTTTGTTATGTAAAGATGTTATAGTGAAGGGGAGGTTTATATTTTGTTCTGATAATTCTAAAAAAAAAAAGGACGAAATTTGTAAATGAATGGACACAAACATATATGTACATACAGCTAAACATATGTACACATTCACATTAACAACATGGTCACGTATAAAAACCTACAGTACATATACATATCACGCAGGAACTCATACACGCAAAAACACACAAATTGCACGCAAATGCACACAATTGTTCTACTCACACACGTACGCCCCCCATATACACAAACGATACATACATACATACACATACATACATACATAAACAAAACTGTGTGTGTGTGTGTGTGAGAGTTTGTATATAGTTCCTAAACTAACCAGTATGTCCCCATAAACCTGAGGCAGTAAAATACCCTGTGTAGTGTACCTTAGGCAGGAGTGTGTACACCATCCTCAGCTGACGCCACACCACCCCCCCCCCTATAGTGTAAAAGTAATCGGTACACTCAAAGCTTACCACCATTTAAAGCTCTCCTGCACCCCCCCTCTCCTGCTATAAAAAAGGAAAGGTAATCGAATTGCACCAAAAAATACGAAATAAAATAAAAATAACAAATAAATTAAAAAAATATATAAAAAAAATACAAATTAATAAAAAAAAAATAAATAACAATTAATACAAAATAGCAAATACAAATTATTAAAAACTAACAAATATAAATTATTTACAAATACAACAAAACCAAATTAATAAAAATAAAAAAAAATGTGTACATCTAACAGATCCTTAATACATAATGACCCCAGAAAAAATAATGAATATTTTTATAATGACCAGAAAAGTTATGAGGTATATGTAAATAACATTCTCAGTAAAGAACAGCGAGTATAACAACCTGTGATAACGATAAGAGATAACCATAAGGATAATAAAACATGGAAACAAAGGAGCACGACGATAAGGTATAGTTAATAAAGATATGATGATGATAATTCTCTCTCTCTCTCTCTCTCTCTCTCTCTCTCTCTGTGTATCTATCTATCTCTCCCTCTCTCTCTCTCTCCTCCACCGGCCATCATGTACAACGCACAAAAACATCCTTATGTACGGTACGCCCCCCCCCTCACCCCTCACCCTCGACGTAGGCATAGAGAAAGATAATGTTTATCAGATATTGATCACGATGGGCGCGTTATTTATATCTAAGATTTGCCCGCCGTGATAGTTAAACGAGCGCCGCCATTATGGACAGCCATCATAACTAAGCCTTATTCGGTAATAAAATCAACAGTTTTTAGCAGGGCTTAATATTGGCAGGTGTTCCGTAAGAGTAATACTTGCGCTGATAACCCACCCCATAATGCGTCGGCTCAGATATCTGCCTCATTATTTTTTTCATTATTCTTTTAATACTGATACGAAAAATACATTACCAATATATGAAATTTACTAATGTTGTTATTAGTCTTTATACGACATGGGCACCAACAATATCCTATAAAATTAATGCAAATAGTGACATAAATTTGGCAAGCAGAGTATTACGCGATGCGCCAGAAATTGTGCATATTCAACCAAAATAAAAACCTTGGAAAAACTGGGTGCTTACAGGATATTGCAGGGTGAACCATTATAACCCCTGTCGACGCGGCTCACCTGGTTAGCGCTCAAACTTATCACCAAGGAAAAACATATTGTTATAGGAAAAAAATATGTTAACATGCCATCTATCTGCTTTTAGTCCACATTCTGTCAAATTAATATGCGAAAAGCACGAAAAAACGAACGATTTTGAATTTTAAATAATTTTTGAGAGATAGATGGAAGCTGTAGCTATCCTTGCCTAAGTACGCCCATAACAAAATCGTTTTGGAGGTAATGTTGAAAAAGGGTATTGAATTATGTACAACAGAGTGCGTCCCACCTTGCTGCTGATGAGCGCTACTGCCTACCTGCCCACCCTCTAGAGCGCTCTGCCGGGACCACACCATTTACTCTACACCTTTCACAGGTGAGAATTCAACCCTAAGCTTCATACATTTATTCTTTAACATAATATTTAACACATATCTTTACATTACTGTTATGTTGAATACGTATAAACCATAATTAGTTAATGACAAAAATATATAATAATTATATATTTAGGTGGTGATTGTATCTTAGTTATGACTAGAGGTGAACAAAGATCATCACATACTTTATTAACTACTTACTATCGTGTTCACTGTACAGACACACAGACTGACAAAGAACGTGAAGAACATCTACTCTCTACTCTGTTCACTGTTTACTCAGACACACAGACTGACAAAGAACACGAGGAACATCTACTCTTCTCTACTATGTTCACTGTTCACCCAAACACACAGACTAACATTTTACCGAGACGGGTTTTTGGTCCAACACCTGTAAGTGATCGGTGGTCGTCTGTTTAATACCATACATTAATGACAATCGTAGTCTGGCCTGTCTGGCAGATGAGGGTCGGTAATAGCTTCTTTTGCGATGAGTCTCAAAGGGCAGTCCAGATGTCAACATTTATATTTCCTCTTTGTGATAATGCTGTATCATATTTCTTTTTTTTTTTCTTTTTTCTTTTACTTTCCAAATATAACATTGTATCATCTCGGTAATTCAATGCTTCCTTCCGTTTAGAGGACCAATTACATGATGAGATATGATTAACTTAGATATCTCACCTCTAAGTATTACTCTCCTTTTTTCCTACCTAAACATCTATACTCCTCAATGATAACACTCATAATGATACTCGAGTATGATAACCTAAATAGCTGTCTTAATAATGCACATCGTCACAGCAGACTTAAGACAGATGTTCCACTTATTATCCAGAATCTCTTACACGTTGTTGTGGTACTTACGTTACTCCGATTGAACTCTCATTGCCTAGAGATACCGAACGAATTTGACAGATTGCGAATTTCTCAGGTAGATTTGTAAATACCTGACGCCTGACTAATCTGAACAGCAAATTTACAACGCGTTACATGACACCACCAAACACACCGACATCACCTGTGAACGACGGAGACATTACGATTCTCATTTAGAAGTTGAGGTTCAATTACAGACCACCTGACAGGTTCCATAATCTCCATGGCCGAGTGATGTTTCTGGGTTTCGATGCCAGTACATGCGGTCAGGGAAGCGGTGTAATTCTATTAATCTCACTTGCCTGCGGTCAGACGCCATCAAGTGTCTATTTCCGGAGTTTATCGCCAGCAAGACCAAAGAGGAAGTTATTTTTTATTTTTGTACCGTAAGTTGTAATTTTGTGGGTGCTTACACGTCGGGATCTTACGAGACATGAGAGAGAGTGAAGGGTAAAAGCCCACACCATCACTGATAATGTCACGGGGGTGGTTCATTTGCCCACCACAAACAAGGATAAGACACTGGTGGTGCTGATGATGATGATGGGAGTGTTGGCTACCTGCTCTATGAACACCGACTCACTTCAGTGCTTTTGATGCTTCCTCTTATGACGTCTTAAAACTCAATATACTTTGCTACATGACTCTAGTAAGGAGAGAGAAACAATAACAACAAAAATACTAGAACTCTTACTCTCACTATATATTATTAGTAGTCTATTTACGTCGCTACTTTACATAATCTTACGCTAAATCTCCCCAACTTTAAAACACTCACCAAAACCTCGATCACCAAGGATGTAAATCAAACCAAGTAAATAAAAAAAAATTACATAAATAAAACAAAAACAGTAAAAAAAAAAAGGAAAAAAGTCGACGATCACATGTCAGCAAATACCGAGCCATTATTTAGCACTCTATTGACTCAAAAGTTGACGTTACAAAAATTGGTGTGTGTGTATACTAACCGCTAAAATACCTCATCCATGATTAAGGACGCCCATAACTCGCCTCACCGTATGTTACCCAGGAAATATATCTCTCTTTTTATATATATATTGGAAAACTCGCTTAAAAATTTTCTCATATATTTCTGACAATTTCCTTTCTTATAAATCAACTATTGGAGAGGAACCCTATTTACACGGGTTAGTGGGGCCACCTCAAGTGATTCTTAGGTAGGTAGGTAGGTAGGTATGTATGTGTGTGTGTGTGTGTGTGTGTGTGTGTGTGTGTGTGTGTGTGTGTGTGTGTGTGTGTGAGGAGGGTACCTGGAGAATCTCAAAGCACGTGATGACTTACCTCGTTAACTAATAAGATAAATACTTAAAAATACATAATTAACCCACTTATATTTTTTTTTACTCTAACATATTATACAAAACAGATGAATCAATCAATAAATAAACAAATAGATAAATAAAAATATGACCAAAAATAAGAACAAACAGAGAGATAGATATGAGGAACCACATGAATAAATGAATAAAACGAGGGAGATAAAAAGAGACGAATAAATGAATGAATAATCCCTAGCTTGACAATAGCGTTTTCTATGTTTACAATCTATATACATTTATCTGTATTTATTTACGTTAGTGGAGGGGACGAACTGAAAAAAAGAGATATATTAGTAAAAATAAACTTTAATTTTACAAGGACTATAGCAGTGGGACGGACGGACAGACAGACAGACAGACAGACAGACAGACAGACAGACAGGTAGAGTAAGGGACAGACTGACAGACAGAAAGAGAGAACACACACACACACACACACACACACACACACACACACACACACACACACACGTAGCTAAAATCTGTTCTCCCATGCTCAAAATACACTACCTGGAAAGGATAAAGATAATGTAATCAGGAGTGGATTTACCTGGGCTTTTTTAATTACTGTGAACCATCGCGGGAAAGGTATGGGGCGGCCGGAACGACTCTGCCGGTGTGTGTGTGTGTGTGTGTGTGTGTGTGTGTGTGTGTGTGTGTGTGTAGAGGTTGTTAGAGTTATCAGCGCTTTTACCTGGGAGTCATAGAGGTGGGTAGTTAGCTGAGGGGAAAGGGGAGTTGGGGGATTTCTATGGGCTGCGAAGTAGTGTGTGTGTGTGTGTGTGTGTGTGTGTGTGTGTGTGTGTGTGTGTGTGTGTGTGTGTGTGATACAAGGAAATTGCTAAAAAATTAATAAATAATAATAATAATAATAATAATAATAATAATAATAATAATAATAAGACGGTAATCAAGATAATATTCCCGCATTAAAAAAAAATCCTCACAGAAGCGTATTTCGACCTAACGAATACCACTCCCAGACTGACACACCGAGACATTCAATACCCACTAAATAAACCTATGTATGTATGATCAATTAATTATTATTTTCCTATAGTATATGAAAGTTTGGTATTAGTGTTCTTCGACTATTCATTACTAATAATGATGAGTATTATAGTTTGTCATAAAAGTAATAAGTTTTTCAATCTATTCTTTCCTTCATTCTTACTTCTTTTTACTCTCTTTCATTTACTCAAGTCTTATCCTTCTCTTAAGCTGTCACCTTGATATTCTTCTCTCCTGCTGTTGTTTACTGTTTGGGAAACGGTGGAAATTTATACCTCTCGACTCCATCCATTCTCATTTCCTTCCTCACTGATAAAACAACTGCACCACTACTCCTTCCCCACCCTCTTCCTCTTCCTTCACCTCCTCCTCTTCTTCTTCCATCCACTCCTCTTCCTCCTCCCCTCCTCCTCTTCCTCCACCTGCCCATCTTCCTCCAACTCCCTCACCTCTTCTTCCACCTACTCTTCCTTCAACCCCTCTCCCTCCTCTTCCTCCTAGTCATCCACACAACTCTCACTTCACTATTCCCTCCTTATTGTGATTTTCCTGCTCACACCCTCCTGGCACCAAGCACATGCCACAAATACAGAGATCATCAAAAACGAAGACCCAGAAATTAATACATAACGATCAAAAACCTCGGGATTCTTTTTCAATGACTCTATATTTCCCTCCCTCCTCCTCCTCCTTCTTCTTCTTCTTCTTCTTCTTCTTCCCTTCATCGTGTCAGTATGTGTCAGAACAGGTTGGGTTATACTCAAAGTCAAGACCCCCTTCATGCCTTCCCCCTGGCGCTTACCTTCTAGTGCTTGTGTGTGTGTGTGTGTGTCTGTGTTTCTTATAGTGCTCTTAGTCTCTCTTTCTTTTTATCACCCTTTCAGCTACCTCCGCTTCCAATCTCCCCTCTCGGCTGAGTACACTTCCCAACTGCATAAAACTGTCCACCGTTTCCCTCCTCTCGGACTACCAGGAAGCATTTCACAGTCAGTATCCTCCATCTCAAACACAACCACTCCTGTCTTATCTACACCCCCCCACCCCCTTCAAGACCTTACCGTACTGTACCTCTCTCCCTCCTGTGACTCCCCCCTTAACACGAATTCTCCGTTAGTTCTTATAGACTGTCCTGTTCTTATTCTTTCGTCGTGTGTGGTGGTAGAGCCTTGCATGTGCCTACTACTTCCCTATGTCCTCTTGCTTCATCTATAAAATATTCTCCATGGTTTTCTGTGTTATTGTCTAGGGATGGTCTGTAATCGAGGCCTGATTTTTTGTTGTAACACTCATACAGTCACATCTTGTTTCTGTATTCTCAACTCCTATTTCCTCAAGATGGGTGTAATATACGTTAGTGGTTAGGTTAGGTTGGGTTAAGACGTTTCTACGACCCTTTAAAAACTTGTTATATGATTTCATATATCTTTTTCTTTATTCCCAAGTCGAGTTCAGTGCTAAAATTTAACTTCTAATTAAATTGACAGAACCATATAGCTATGCAGTTTACTTTCCCTTATGTTACCTCTCCGAAGCAGTGAACATAAAAACGGTATTGGGTGAGAAAATAGCGTCGGATAAGAAGTGAAATCTCTATTTAACGGACTATATGGAGAGGAAATTCCGTTACATCGAGGATCCGTTAGATGTGAAACCCCCCATGTAACGGGTTATACGGAGAAAGAAGTCCGTTTATTTGGAGGTTTCACAACATCAGGACCACTGTAGGGAGATCTCACAGAGGCCGTACCGTCCTCCTTCACCCCAGCGTGGGCCACCACCAGTCAGTAGTTATGGTGGCCGACAGGTTGAGAAGGTAGGCAAGTAAATTACGACATCTCATTCTGCTTGTGCCATCAACTTTGTCTGCTGCAGCTTGTTGTCATGGCAGAAGCAGAGGCCTCCCGGTGAGTGTGTAACAGGCGGGGTATGACGGAATCATGAGAGAGAGTCCGGTGAATGCTAATAACCTCCACAGCGACCACACGTTCGAGGGTTAAGATGGGCCCCCAGTGCAGTACTTTAGGACCTTGGGGTCTTGTCTTACTGGGCCTTGATCATAATGCTCCCCAGTCTAATAGATCCAAATCTAACCTAACCTAAGCATTAGGATTTTTGGCCAATTAGGATTTGAGGGGGGCGGGGGCGCATAGTAGGAAAATGGCTCATGGTTAAATTATATTAGGTTGGGGCCCATGAACGCTCATTAGACCAGTCACCGGCTACTCCATCGTCGTAGCGCAGCTGATGACAATATCCACCTTGGTGTGTCATACAGTATTCATCCCTCGTTAATCTCCTGAGTAAGTTCCTTGGGAGGTAGTTATTGTCTCTTCCTCGTTGACATTCGTAAAGAGTGAAGAGCTACTAGCAACCCCCATGGTGTCGTCGTCCTGGTAGCTAGTCGTTGTGGTATTCGTAGTAACTAGTCGTCGTGGTAGTCGTCGTCATGTGGTTAAGTTTTGACATTCAGTTCAGTAGAGTTAATCAGACAAGCACTTGCATTCACTAGCTGTGTTTGTGTGTGTGTGTGTGTGTGTGTGTGTGTATCTCCAGTCACCTAACATAAGCTCACACTTCTACCACAGTGTCGAAAAACTCCTTAATTATACATCGTACCTCACGAGAATAACCCAATGTCTCGCCTGGTGTCCCAAGTCAACATTACCCACTGACACAATAACAAATTAACCACAATGAACACAGAAGAGCTCGCCCGTGGTTACCTTCTGCTAATGATTCCCACAGTATCATTATATAATTAGGTTACGCTATAATTATCGTTACTAGTCAAGAGTGATTAGATAATAGCTGATGATATGCTAATTTTTGTTGTTGTTTTTGTTGTTTAAGATCAGAGGTTATTAATATTTATACGAATGATGGTATAGTGTCGAGTTATGGTACTAATCTGACAGGTGAGGGATATTGATGCTGATTGGTTGACTGATTAGCAGACTGATCTGATGCACAAACACTGACTGAGAGCTGATTGGTTGTCCATGAAGGTAAGAACCGTGAAGGGCAAAACCGTGAAGGGCAGAACCGTGAAGGGCAGAACCGTGAAGGACAGAACTGTAAAAGGCAGAATCGTGAAGGGAAGAACCGTAAAGCACAGAACCGTGAAGGACAGAACCGTGAAGGACAGAACCGTGAAGGGAAGAACCATGTAGGGAAATTACGAATATTACCTTAACTACAAAACAACAATCAAACAAGAAACATTCCACAATAATTAACTCGTCCTATGGTAAGTCTGACAAACAAGGAATCGTTCAGTGTTTCGTCTCAAGTCTCACCCCATACCCCATACTGCGTGTGACACAGGTGAGAGAATGGGGGGGGGGAGGGTCAATTGTTGTTTGAAGGTGTCAGACCCCAGGTAAAATGGCTTCAAAGCTACGAAAAATGTGACAGTACTTTTATAGAGAGGTGTCAGATGGTAGGTGACTCAAAAGGTGTCAGATCGTGAAATGAAAGATTCTGGTTTTGGGTTAAAAGAGTTTGTGTCTTTGTCACGTCTTAGGAGAATGGTTCGGATACCAGTTGGTGTCAGTTCGTGGGAGGGAGATTCATATCCTTGGAGATTGTGTCAGTTTATCAGGTAAAATGTCAGAAATTGGGTGACGTATGCAAATCCTGATATTGTAGTGGTCTGGTCATAGAGAGGGAGAGATGGAAAGAGAAATGCGATCTTGGGAGAAGGTGTCAGGTATTGTAAGAAGGTGTCAGGTCGTGGGAGAGAAAGTGTCTGATCATAGGAAAGAGGAGTTGATGCTGGGGAGGTGTTAGTCCGTGGGAAAATGAGTTCAGGTGAGGAGGACGTCAGCTCGTCGGGGAGTCTCTCTCTCTCTCTCTCTCTCTCTCTCTCTCTCTCTCTCTCTCTCTCTCTCTCTCTCTCTGAAAGCTGCCCACCTTTCTACTAATCGTTGCGTCCTCACCCTACCCCCACACACACACTCACCTCTCACCTTCACCAGCAACGAAGCCTCCTGGTCTGCATTTATTATCTCCTCAACACTTTTCCTAGCTGAGAGATCCATCATCCCGTGACATAACCTTCGTCCCCATCCCTGAGACCTGCCAACAACAACAACACCTTCACCCAGGGGACGTATATCCCCTGTGTTCTTCAGTCACACACACAAGACATCTGCATAAACAATAAAGAATCCTAAGTCAATTTCTATTACATCACCTTCTTACGACGCTCTGATGCGAAACAACTCTTATGGCGAATATAAAGATTGATTTTTTTTATAAGTTTTATCGTGGATGTGTTTTTTTTTTTTTGCACTGATGTATTATTGAAGACATGGCGTTATATCTCTTACTGGAAAATCTTAATGGATAATATTTTTTTGTAGTGATGTTTTAGCGAATGTAATGAAGATAGACTGACGTTACACCCATAAATTATTTCTTGTTGATGTTTTAATGTATTAGTGCCCTTCGTCAACTGAGGTCTTTAAAATGTAAGTTAGATCAGTTAACACTTTTATTTTTATTTGATGAACTGACGTTGTTTTTTATCACCGTTATGATTTAATAGACGAACTGAAACCTGATGTTGTGTTTTAATAATGTTTCACTCCTTGAGTTAATGATGTTTCTGAATAATAAACTCAAGTACCTGATCCATGATATTGTTTCTGAATGTACAGGTACCAAGTTGATAAGATGCTATTATTGTTCACGCCCAATCTTATCAACGCTCAGTCCTAATGGGCCCCATTTCTAGGTGTCAGTCCTAATAGGCCCCAGTGCTAATAGTCAGGAAAGATTATGGTGGGGTTTATTAGGACTATGGACAATTTGACTAGCAACCTGTTCCTAAGAGGTACCCACACCAGGTGAACCAGTCCACTCGGATCATGTTTGCAGGTGAGGTAGTGGCCACGCACTCCGCTACGTCTCAGGTACACAAGACGAATGACACCTTACAACACCTTGAGTCTTGAGCCCTCGGGGTACTACTGAGTCTTCATAATACCTGTTTTGAGCCATGGACGCCATTGGGCTCTCGCCACACCTGACTCTAGAGCCCTGGAAGCAACTGACCTCCCAAAACATCCGAGTCCAGAGCCCTAGGTATCATTGAGCTCTAATAATATCTAAATTCATCTTTGTGTATCAATAAGCTTGCATAACACCCTCCGTCTAGAGCCCTAGATGTCACAGAGCTCCCGCAACACCTGAAAGTCTAAGAGGTCCCTGAATACTACTGAGCACTCACAAACCCTTCAGCATGGAGCTCCAGGTATCACTTAAACCCACATCACACCTGAGAATGAACCTCACACCAGGTCACTGGGTCCTCCTCACACTACCTAAATCTATGTATGAGCTTTTATACACCACTTCAGGTCTTAAACCTCACCTGATACCAGCGATCCCCACAGGTGTAAATGACAGGTAACCTAACCAGGGTTCCCAATAACACAACAGTTAATAAACAGTACGACAATTGGACCAAGGACAGCCAACAAAGTCATCAAAGTGCGTGTATCGAGTAAGATCCTTAATAAATGCCGAGACTGTGGTTTGATATGACACTGAAGATGAAAATTGTGCAACAGATTGACTCTTTAAATATTTCTATTTTCAAGTGTTTTAATAACCAGTTCATGCCGCCTCGGTTTAATGTTCTCTCAAGCCAACAACATAACACTTACTGACCCACTTGCTTTAGTAGACAACACTGTTATATAATTACTGAGACGAAATCCTGGACGTGTTATATGGACCTGAAGCTTTCGTCCAGAATAATCGAAAATAATTTGAGGAGAAGAGCAAGTGCTGGATGTTCACAGGTGACTTATGAGTAACTAGAGTAGGAGAGTAAGCAGGTGCTAAATGTTACCCTTGAGACTAACACTTCGAGATACAACTGAACAAACTCTGGGCCCAGTATGGAATACAGGTACTTTTTTTTAAATACTGTACAGTGTACATAGAAAAAAATAAATTTCTTGTAGAAAAGTAATATTTTCCCTAAAACATTTTGCATTAAAAGTTCCGTTGGCTTTTACTGGGAAAGAAATTTACATGCAAGGTATTTACACAATTTTCACAGAGATCGGTAACATTGTTCTACTTAATAAAATCTTGGAAACAACTTTCATCTTGATAATTTGATGGACTGTGAATTATTATGACACTTGGGGTGAGAACTATGAAGGTGGTTGACACGTTCAACTGTTCAGACTCAAGTTATTAAGTGAACATATGCCTCAAATTTCTGTTATATAAACAAAAAACAAATAGTTTACCTTGCGGAGATGATATTTTTCAGTGTTGACGTCACCAGTTTCAGTCCTTCTTCTTCCGCCATCAAACTTTCTTCCTGTTCTTCACTTTGTCTTCTTTACATCTTGAGGTGAAGTGACATAAAAATACTACTCATCTGTGTTGACTACAACCCAACACAGACACCAGGACCTACCCTGAAAACCTGTGTTAGTAGAACTGATCCCTAAAGCTGAACAATTAAGTTTTAACAAGCCTCGGTGTGTCTCAAGACCTGAAGTTGGCACCGTTATACGTTTCCAGCACTGGTGGGGCAGGTGTTAGTACAGTACAGTATGGCAAGCAGAGAATATCTAATATCCTCCCCAGACACATCAAGGATGGGTCAACAAATCACAAATCTGTGCAATGTTACATTAATCAATTAAGCTCTTAAACCGGCAAACTTGCACTTACCATGACCCTTCTCTTGGTGCGTCATGTACACAGAGTTCACCATCTGCCGTTAATCTCCTATAAGTTCTTCACATCTTGGTTGCTTATTAATTCTTGACTGGTAATACCATCTCACCCTGTAAAACAAAGCATTATTTCATTATTTTTTTTTTTCATCAAATAGGCTGTTTTAAGAATCAAATATATACCTTGTTCCTAAAACAATCTTTCTTAAGAAAAAGGTTATTTTAATGGGCTCCCATGCCCGGCCTACCAGATTCACTAGAACAAACTTGGTAAACTAAACCAAATATGATCTCGGCTGTATACTATACTGTTTTGTCACTAAAGGTGAAGTCAATGACGTAGGAACATTTAGTTGTGATAAGTTGCTAATACCTATCCCTCTTCATATAACCTTCTTAGACCGAAGTCAACGATACGGAACTAAATTGAGTGAGACATGAACTCTACAGTACACATGACAAGTATAAATACCACGAATAACATCACCATATGAAGACAACGCTTATTTAATACATTTCTTTGAATAATTTATGAAATGGATAACTATAATTATAATAACTGATCATTAACCTATAACATATTGACAAGGATAAGTGTAACCATAACAATATTAGTTCGTGTATTAGGTTAATAAATAATAGATTGGTGGCAGACCGTTTTTGTTTGCAAGAGGTAACCTTTGGTGGCATGATCTAAGAATATAAAATACGATCACTATATCAAATTGGTTATTACAATTGACTTTTTTTTAACTACTCTGAATTTTCTGTCCAAAGTTTCAACTCCTTCTGACATCAGTAAATGAGAAAGTATATAGTTTAACATTCTCATTCGAACCTAATTTAAACTAACCTGAACGTTACTTGCTACCAGCGTTCCCCAAGGTGTAAGTGGCAGGTAACCTAACCAAACCTCACCAAACCTAACCTAATCTATCTCCTCACTACATTTAGAATTCTCAAGCGCGTATCAACTAATTCCAGGAAGTATTAAGAGGAGCAGTTGTATAAGAAAAAACAAAATATGACAATTCTCTTTTTTTTTTCCAGTGTGCATTGGACCGAGGCGTGAAAATTATAGATCTATCAGCATTTAAAGACTCATAAGAGGCTGGAGATATTGATGATTTGTTAGAAGTAAGATCATCCGGTAAGAAATGTTTAAGCTACAAAAATTATAATGTCGTAAATATTAGATAATCAGGTAATTATAATAGTAGCTGATCTCCACAAACAGCAGCCCGGTTATGTCATGGATGAGATGTCGTGTCTCTTCTCTTCGTCGGCTTTGTTGCCTCAGGAAGGTTCTGCCCCTCCGTCTGCTGGATATCGACTTGGGCTAGTCCATGCCGCATCGATCTGCGCTCATATTCACAATGGATGTGCTTATGTATGTATTTATTAGTTAAATGGGTGTTTGGGGCTGAGCCATTAAAAAAAAATAGTAGTAGTAATAATAGTAGTAGTAGTAATAGTAGTAGTAGTAATAGTAGTAGTAGTAGTAGTAATGTAGTAGTAGTAGTAGTAGTAGTAGTAGTAGTAGTAGTAGTAGTAGTATAGTAGTAGTAGTAGTAGCAGTATTATTGTTGTTGTTGTTTCTGAGTATCATTTTCTTATCATCGTTGTAAATATATCAACTTCGGTATCATTATCATCATTACTATCATCAACTATCTTTCAAGTGACCTTCATCTACATAACTACAACAAACAAACACAAAACAACACTCTCAGGTAACACAGGTATATATATATATAGTTCATGTCACGGGTATCATATTGCCTTGATATATTACGAATTCATTAAGACTTGGACAGGCTGAACTTGAGCAGCTGATATTGTGGCCGCTCAGCTTTCTCCAGAACCTGTTTAAAAGTCATCAATTTCGCTCTGAGATAAGAAGTGGGTGAGAGTTAACGAAGTGTGTCCCTGCTCCCCCTCCCTCCCTCTTCCTCCTGTGTCATCTCTCTCTCTCTCTCTCTTTATGATTCTATTCATTCCCTTTTCATTCATATTTTCTCTACTCCTTCCCTCTCTTTCATTCTCCTTTTCATCCTTCTCTTATTCATGACATCTCTTATGATTCTATTCAGTCCCTTTCATTCATATCTCTACTCCCTCCCTCTCTTTCATTCTCCTTCATCCTTCTCTTATTCATCACATCTCTCTCTCTCTCTTATGATTCTATTCAGTCCCTATCATTCATATCTCTACTCCTCCCTCTCTTTACCCACATGAATCTGACCCTCAATATACAGTATATAGCTGTTAATGAATGTGATGTATTTCTTTGTGTATGAACCTCTGTCCTGCGTGGCAGTGAGAAGTGATATCACCCTCAGTGTCAAGACCTGACTGAATTACTCACAATAGGCAAACTGTACTACAAGCTTTACCAATAAATTTGTTAAACTAACTAAAATCCCTCTCTTTCATTCTCTGCCTTCATCCTTCTCTATTTTCTTGTCTTTTCACTTTCCACCTGTTTTTTTTCCCTGTTCACTCTCCTCTTCGTTTTTCTTTCTCCTTTCCTGTCTTCACTCTTACTCATCTCTCTCTCTCTCTCTCTCTCTCTCTCTCTCTCTCTCTTTTTTCTCTCTCTCTCCGCCCCAACACCTCTTTAATCTTCCATGAATCACCTCACACCCTAGGGCCCACAACGCCAGCGTCACCTCCTGATATTTCACTTAGCCAAGACTGGACTGATTATGCAAGAGTTGAAATGTGTTCTCCCTCACGCTCCGACCCTCCCGACCCACCGTCTTCCCTCCCCCAGTCCCTCCTCCCTCACGCTCCAACCCTCCGTCTTCCTCCTACGCTCTCATGCTCCGACCCCGGACTCATCTTCTTCCCTTCACGCTCTGACACTTCGGCTTCCTCCCATGCTCCCCTCAGGCTCGCCCACCCCTAACTCTTTCGTCTTCCCCCTCACGCTCCTACCTTCCGTCTTCCCCTCCCCCTTACGCTGAGAACCCTCCATCTCCCACGCTCACCCCCGAAGTCCTCCCCTCACCTGTCCCGTTACTTTAAACTCTGCACCGTTTATCCTCCATTTTATCTATTCATGTATTTCTCTATGTATATGTATGTGTCTTTATGTATTTTACGCTCGTATATTCTTATTTTTCTATTCATTTTTTCATTGTTTTAAAATGTGTATTTTTTATGTATTTTACGTATCATCCAAATATTTTTCGTATTTTTATATATTTTTTCACTTATTTTATGGTTTTTTTTTAATTGATTGTGTATCGTTTGGCGGTAATTGTTTTTCTTTAATATTTCATAACTTGGATAATTTCTTTATTTATTAATCTGTGTATCAATATGTTATGCATTTATTAATTTTATGTATCTTACAAAAAAATAGCTCATGTAATATATATTCTTTATATATTCACAAATTTTCTGTATCTAAGAATATTTTCACCCATTATAGTATCACTCATGTATTCCTCTGTATCTCATGTATTCCTCTGTATCTCATGTATTCCTCTGTATCTCATGTATTCCTCTGTATCTCATGTATTCTCTGTATTTCATGTATTTCTTGTGTTTGTAGCACCGTTCGATGTACAGTATATACTTAGCTAAATACAACAGCAGGACCTAAATCAATAAATGACATACAGTTTCTTCTTTCATATCAACTTATTTTCAGTCACCTAAAAAACTAAAATTATTTGATATTTTCTTATTATTGTACATTTTTTTGCAGTAAATTAAACAAAGAGATTAATAGGTGTGGTAATTCCGTAACCAAAAATAATAAAACATACCGGTACCTCATTTTTTTTCTTAAATGACACGATACACAATTACAACACACAGAGACCCTTGCACACACACACACACACACACACACACACACACACACGACACCACCATCTTCAATTTCCGCTAACATTTGAAGCTTCACATCAATCCATAATTAGCTACCACGGGGATTTATGTAACTAATTCGGTTTTTATTAGATAATATGCAATCGGCCAAACGATCTCTTTATCTATAATTGGTTAAAGCAGAGAGTTGTTCTTATCAGCTAGTATCGCCGCCACCTGCCCATCTCTTTAAGACTTCTGCTGTTTGATTGGGATCATTTATTTATACTTTATTCGACTTAATCTCAATCTGATCTAAATACGCCATGTTGCTCTCCACAATAAGTTGAAAAAAAGGGAGTCCAGGGGAGGGGGGAGTGGGGGAGTGGGGAGAGTGGGGGGAGGTAGGGAGGAGGTGTTCCCAGCTAACAGTGTGGATGTTTTTCTCCAGTTGGTGTCATGGTGGTGGTGCACGAGAGGTAAACACACACTTAGGAGAGGTGCTTCCAGGTTAAATGGATTACTGTGCGTAATCATGAGTACTTGGGCCCCTTAGAACTACTGGGGTTCATTAGAATTGGGGTTTCCTACGATTGGGGCCCATTAGGACTGGGGCTCATTAAAATTGGAGGACAATTATATCAAGGACCTGTAAAGATTAGGTCCCAGGGTTAATGATTAGTTTAGGTTGGGGACTATTTAGGCTGGGGTCTATTAGGGTTGGGGACTATTAAGGTTGGGGACTATTAAAGGTGGGGACTATTAAAGGTGGGGATTATTAAAGTTGGAGGCTATTTAACCAAGCACTAATAGAGGCAAGAAGTCAGACACAGACACACACGCTAGGTGACATTTCCCCATTTTTTTAAAATACAAGTTAGGGTTCTCAAAGGTTCATTAGGTTAAAAATTACTCGTATCTCTATATGTAAGAATGACTAAGAAGCAATACTAAGAGTCCTATATTTTTACTGCATATTTTTTATAAGAGTAAATTTTAAACGTCTAAATATTTGGTTCAGTGGCCGCCAATATGTTGTCCCTCACGAGGCAAGATACTGTGGCATTATGCAATATGGGCGAGGAGCCTCAGTCATACGACCAAACTGATTCGAATCTGAATGTAACAATTCTGGTCCAGAAATTTCAGAAATACAAATACTGAAGATCATGTTAATGGCTTAAGCAACGCAGACTGGGGTCATGTGACAATATTGTAACTATGATCGTTACAGCCTCCCGCCTAGGATCAATTAAATGACGTTAGATCGCGTGGCATTTGTTTAGGTCCCAATACAAATCCGACTTAAAATAAAAATACTACTACTAATACAATCTAAGTACACACTATTTGAGATACGATTATTACACAGTAAAATATAATGACAGAAAAAACTGTTCTTTTAAATAAACCAGGTAGATGCAGTTCCTGCATCTTAAACTCAGGGAATATACAGTATATTCATCATACTTTGTTAATACGGACCCTGGACTTTTTATTATAAGTCTGTTACAAGTTTTTATTTCCCTTTCGTTTATCAACAGTAAGGACGTAATAGATAATCTTTTCTTTTTTTTACATGTTGAGGACATTATTTACTACCTCTCGCTCCTAGAGATAACTGATAGCTATATTAGCACCATGAAGCGGGTATTACAATTGTTCTTGTCTGTCTGTAAATCTGTAATATATACTTTCATATTTAATGCAGGCAACAAAATATAGAAGCAGGGCTCGTCACGTCTTTGCGTCATTTATCTTCTTTTTTTTATTTAAGTTTAAAGGTTAGTTCAGTGACTCACTCAGGTTATTCGGCCTGAGGGAAGGTAAGGCAGCTCGGCTAAGGACAGTTAATCTGGAGGTCTGTAAGTAAACAAACAGTTCCTCTTAGTTGTTGATACTTTGAAGAGTCACCTAGTTCTTTTTGTATCATATAAACATAACCATAAATATCTAATATTAATGTTTAAAATACTTATCATCCACAATATACTATTCTCTAATTAGCTGTTATTTATCTTGACATGAAAGGGGGGTGAAGTGGGGGGAGGGGGACTGGGGGGGGAGATATTTTAACAATTTGTCAGGTGAGGTCAACAAGCAGACCGACCTTAAAAACTCTCCAGGTCAACATCGAGATAACTCACTATGTTTCAGACACCATCACAAAATCATTCTTCAAAGACTCAAAAAAAAAAAATACATCATCCTCAAATGCCTCCTGAAAACTTTAGCTCTTTAGTAAGCAAGATGGTCGCCCCAGGAACCCAAGGTGGTGCATTTGCAATACCTTACTAACACGAGAGGAGAGCTTAAACCACCACCCCCAACACAAACACTAATAACCAGCGATGCTTTGCTCAGGTGAGGTGTAGTGAAGTGTGCCTTGGCGTGCGGTAATTACCCTAGTGTTTTTATCTCCATGATTTATGGGCTAAGTACCGGTATCTACTTTCTTAAGTGCCTTCATTACTCTCCCATGTGATGAATAGACGAGGATTAGTTATGTCCCCGCAATGTTCTGGCTATTACTGTGTGCCCCACCTTGTATGTTGTGAGTGTTAGGGCGGGTCGTGGCAGCAGCTTGTGGACCAGTACAGACTCTTAGCCACCATGACATCTGGGAAGGAGTGTGGCGGTTAATGTTACCAGATAGATCAGAGCTCACTTACACAGCAGTTGAGGTACTAGCCCCCTTGTGGTTACATTCCTCATAATACTACAATACGGTACCAGTTCTCATAACACCACAGCATTGCCCTCACAACACCACAATATCACCACACCATTCATAACAACGCAGCATTACCCCTCATAACATCACAACATTACCCTCATAACACTACAACATTACCCTCATAACACTACACCATTACCCTCATAACACCACAACGTCATCACTCATAACACCACACCATTACCCTCAAAACACCACAACGTCACCACTCATAACACCACACCATTACCTTCATAACACCACAACATTGTCCCTCGTAACACCACAACAATGCCCCTCATAACCTAACAACATCATTCATAACATCACATCATCATTCATAATACCACATCACCACTCATAACAACACAAAAAGCTCCCACTGCATTAACCCTCATAACATCTTTAGATCGGTACAGCATCACAACATCACAACATCACCCCTAATCCCTCATAACACAGCCTCCAGAACGCCACAGCACCACCGGCACCTACAACAAACCACGCCAGGAATACTAAATTATCAATTATCGTGCTGTGAAGCTGAGGTTGTGAGTGAACCACGTCAGATGAGGAAGATAGGCTGATGCCTTATTTTATCTCTTGTTTTAAAAGAAAAAAAAATACTAGTGTAAGCTTCAATACGTTGATTGAAATGTTACCCACGCCTTATTGAAATAACAAGCAGCTCTGAGAATACCAGCTAGTCTTTTCCGAATGATTGTTTTAGTGGAAATCTGCCTTTGTAAACAGCAAGATTGAGGGTCTGTCTGGCTTAATAGGTGGACCACCTGCTAGCATATACGCCTAATTATCCACCTGGCCGAGAATGTCACCGGAATAGTAACATGGATGCTCTCAGGTATGAAATGTGCGGCGCACCGTGTGGCATCAGCGGCGGCATAGTACAAGAAGCGAAGGGTTGGCCGGCAGCGACCATTTTTGGCCGGCTCGCCACAGGGGGTCTATTAGCCCATCTCGTACGAACCTGACAACGCAATGGATGGATACGAACAAGGGATGGACACACGGGCGGATAATAGCGAGGGTGCTGGTGGGGGCTGTGGAGGCGCCCGCAGCGTGCACCTCCATTATCCACCTTAACCTGCCTCGCTCCCCCTCAACACCGGCGATTTTTAAGGCGATGTGTAGAACTTGGTAAACCTTTAAGGGGTTAAAGTTGACTCTCTGGGTGTTGGTCAGAGGCTCTGGGTCTCTGGTTAAATCTCCAGGGTCTATTCCGAGACTCTGGATCAACTCAGAGACTTTGGATCCAGAGTCTTGGCTGTGGTTTCTGAACCGAAGCTCTGAAATTGTGGCTGGAGTACCGTGTCTTCGATCAAGATACTATTTGTTTGGCTTAAGGCCTCGGGTCTTCGCCAGAGGCTCTCGAATTTAGGCCCAGAGTGTGATTCCTGGATCAAGACTCTTCACTTTCCTTAGGTGAGGCTCCAGGTCATGAGCAAAAGCCGCCAACTCATGAAACAGAAGGCTGGGTGTTACGGTGTATGTGTTGAAGGTCGGTGTAGCTGCCAAGTGGTGAAGGTCACTGTATACCTGTCATGTGCACCAGAGGGGAGAGGTTGGCCACACGTGTAGGAAGTACGGCAAAGGAGAATGATAAATACGTGTCAATAATGGAAACAGGTAATAGAGACACGAAGAGGAACGGGAAAATAAATAAACACACGCAGGCAGGCATAAAAGAGGAAAAGAAAGGTAAACAAAGAAGAATGATAAAAAGAGAATAAGAATAATAGAAATAAACACCCAGATGACGAAAAAATATGATAAAAGGCGCAGGTGTAGAAGAGGGAAAGAGATATGTAGATGTAATATAAATCAGACACAAATGTGGCGATGAAAGAGGTAGGAGATACAACCCCAAAGAGCTCAAGTGAATGTGAGGTAAGAGACAGGTGGACATAAAGCAGGAGAGTAAAGGAAGACGGAGAATATATATGGCAGACACCCAGATAACGAATGAGGGACGTGAAAGAAAAAAACACGGAACTTAGAGAGACAGAGAGACAAACACAGAGACAGACAGACAGACAGACAGAGTGAAGGGGGAAAAATCTCCTCATCCACATATGACAGTCACAGGGTGGAGACGTCCATGACCCAGGGGGGAGGTTTGTAGCAGCGGGGTGTCCGGGCGTGGGTCAGCCTGTGTGGGCGGCTGACTGGGTGGGTGGGGCTGTGGGTGACTAAGGGGATAGAAGTATAGGGTGAAGGGGCTGTAGAGAGTGAAGGATGGGATGTGTGTGTGGAGGGGGGGGGGAGTGAACTGGGTAATGAGGATGGAGGCTGTTGGTGACTGAGAATGAAGAAAAGTTGGAGAGCGTAGCCAGGTTAAGGGAACTGCCTTGATGATGGAGGATTTGGCTGTGCGGTTGAGAGAGATGTCGATGGGTGCTGGAGATGTGTGGGGGAGGAGTGAGGATTGTGTGAGGCGTTAAGAGCGAGATGGTGCCAGTGATTGTGGACGGTTGTTGGAGACGTGACTACCGGGGAAAATGTGGAAGAGATCCCCCAAAAATAAAAGAGAAGAAGCTTGTTGAGAGGTTTTGTGGCTGGCTGGTGGTGGGAGTCGACTGGGGAGAATAAGGTGTAAGTGTGGGGGAAGTGATTGACAAATATCTATCTGTGATTTTGTGTGTGTGTGTGTGTGTGTGTGTGTGTGTGTGTGTGTGTGTGTGTGTGTGTCTGTGTGTGGCTCTTTGTGTGGCTTTGTGTGTGTATTACCAGTGTTTTAACACCTCAAGATATATAATCCCCAACTGTATTAAAGGACAAATCTACTTAGTACCATATCCACCTTCTTATCACTTGTTATCATGGTCTACTCATCACCACCATTTTCCCCCCTGTCTCTGAGGTGTCTGTAGCTACCCTCTGATCACATTACTACAGTACACGTCCTGCATCACTCTCCTCTACTGCACCTACCCCTTTCCCGCCACTGTTTCTTTGAGGTTCCCCACCCCTCGAGTTAACCCCCTACAAAAGAGGAATAGGAATACAGATAATAAAAAGCCAGACAGACAGACAGACGCACGGACGGACGGACGGACAGATAGATAGATAGATAGATAGATAGATAGATACCTGTACATACTTTCATTTCACCTTGGCTCTTTCACTGTGCCCTTAGTGTGGAAGGCGTCTGCAATTAAATCAGTCGACCTGTTGTTTATGTTTCGTGTAACAGTGCTACCATATATACTTAATTACGTGGCGTTAAATAAGAGGAAGGTATATTAGCATACATTCTCGGGGAGGAGGAGGAGGCTGACAGGAGGGTGAGGGTGGAGTGAAAAGTGACTGGAGGTGTATGTGGATAGAATGATGTGGAGGCTGACTGGAGGTGTATGTGGATAGAATGAGGTGTGGAGGCTGACTGGAGGTGTATGTGGATAGAATGAGGTGTGGAGGCTGACTGGAGGTGTATGTGGATAGAATGAGGTGTGGAGGCTGACTGGAGGTGTATGTGGATAGAATGAGGTGTGGAGGTTGACTGGAGGTGTATGTGGATAAAATGATGTGGAGGCTAATTGGAAGGTCAGTGTGGAGTGGAAAAATGACTGGAGATGTAAGTGGGTAGAATAATGTGGATAATGACGGATAGATGGATAGATTATATAGATTACATTGGTTAGACAGATTAACTGATTTAGTAGACTGATTGATTACGTTGATTATATTAGGTAGATTAGGTTCATTAAATAAGGTAGATTGAATCGATGGATAGCTTAAGTGAAACAGATAGATGGATAGATTAAACTGATCATATAGATGGAAACAAATAATATCAGTTAGACAGACAGAGTAGACTGATTCGATAGACAGATAATATCCATTCGGTTAAGACAGACGTTTGGAGAAATACATAGACGAATAGACGGAAAGTAATAGAAAGACAGACATATAGACAGATGAAGATAAACAGATATAATGAGAACTACATATATATATAGTAACAGACAGATGCACAAATAGAAAGATAGATATATTACATATTACTTTTTTTATAGAGGAACACCTTAATTAATCGCCTCACCATGGACAACAGGTAAAAGCCACCAACTTACCTATTACCACCATAAGAGAGAGAGAGAGAGAGAGAGAGAGAGAGAGAGAGAGAGAGAGAGAGTGTGTGTGTGAAACCAAGACGAAGCACCTGTAGTGTAATTCACCGAAAGGAAAATAACAAGGGTGATAAAGTCCATACGACTTTTGTTCCTTCCATTTTGCCTGAATCTAGTATAACCGTAACACCACTTAGTTAATTTAAGGAAACTCTTATCATGTTGTGTTGTTCTCTCTAGGGCAGTACTGAACCCCTTCGTCAGGAGCTGTAAAATCATTCTCTTTCTTCTCTCACCAATCCCTCCTACAGCTGCATCACCAGTCTCTGAACCCGCACAATCTCTCACAACAACACACCTAGGCTATCTCTCCCACAGCAATGCTAATATCTCCCAAAAGAACAGCACTCTCCCCCACAGCAGCTACAGTCCTCCCATCAGCGTCAAATGTCTCCCCACAGCAGCACCACAAATCCTTACCCAGAGGAGCTGCAGCAATTGTCTCCCCTCACACACACACACACACACACTCACACACACACACACCGTCAGGAATTGCCAGCGCCATCCACACAGCTGGGATGGGATCGGTATGTACCGCTCACAATCGAAAGGAACACAAAAAAAGCCGAATTTACAAGACCATAAACTACCATTGTTAAGGGGGGAAATGACCTCGTTGGGCTATGCTAACGACCCTCTGAGTGTAGTGGGGGGAGGGGTGATGGGGAGAGGTGATGGGAAGGGTGGGAGGGAGGGAGGGAGAGGACAGGGAAGACTGAGTAGGGTGTAAGCTGTGTCCTCCCCTGAATGAGGTTCTGTGTACATGTTGGATAATAGGCCTTAGTGTTCTGTATACTGTGTATGTGTGTGTGTGTGTGTGTGTGTTCTATGGTGTCTGATATGTCGGAGTGTTTGTGTGTGTATGTTATGGTGCCTGACCTGTGTAAGTGTGTGCGTGGTGTAAGGGTGCTTGACCTGTGTATAGTTGTATTAATACTTATGTATATATGTAAATAACTGCAAAGGACTGCTATGTACATGTAAAGGTGCATGTTATAACCCCGTGTTCATTGTGTATATATTTACTTATTATGTAAAGGTAACCTACGTGTATACTATTGTTACCTACACTTATCTGTTGGGTATTACCATAAAGAGATATGTCACCACTACGGTTTATACAATTATGACAGCATACCTATCCTCTTGTATCTATGGTCTTCTGTGTATGCTGTAAACACTACACCTCATAACTATGTAAAACAAGTGTATGAAAGACATAGTGTTGTGTATAGTGTTACAGCTATAAGCTAAAGGTCCGTGAATGCCCCTTGTGATGGCAATGTATACTTTCTGTGGATATGAGCGCATGTCTCGTTATGCTGACTTGGTGTATAATTGTATATATTGCTATAAATGGCTATAACTACTTTTCTTGGTTTTTTTTCGTTTTTTTGTACGAGGATTAGCCCACCCGGGCACAGGTCACTGACCCACATCGGGGCCTGGGTGGCGAAAATATAATAATAATAATAATAATAATAATAATAATAATAATAATAATAATAATAATAATAATAATAATAATAATAATAATAATAATAATAATAATAATAATAATAATAATAATAATAATAAATAGCCATAAAGAAATATAAAAATTAAAAACAAATCAATAGTGAGAAACGATATATGTATGTTGTGTTGTCAAAATAAGAGAACCAATTGAGACCCTGCAATTGTGTGTAAATGGGGCAGAAAGACAGATCAGCAACCTAGGACTTGGTCACAATTTTTGTGATGCCATATGGCAGCAGGGTCTACCATTAAACAACACATTATGCTTCTAATATCTTCCCTGGCGGTAGTACCTCCCTGTTTGATAGCTGCCTACTACCTACAAATGTCGCCTGTTTTATAAAGATAAGTTTCCATGCACAACAGAAATATGGTTAGGTATGTTTATAGCTACACAACGATCGACTCACGGCGAAATAAATGCCAAATGCCGCCAATCACGGTCACATATCGTTCTCGCATTGTTCGCCGGTAATGGACGATTAGCCAATCAGAGCGCACTCATTGTAAAATAGCGTTAATAGGAATTTAGCCGGTCATGGCAAAATATCCACTGCCAAAAAAATAAGAATCAATATTTTTTTTTTTTATCACTACACAGCACACTATACTGTAAGGCGTCTTCGGAACAAAAGAATGCAGTGGCCAGCAACTGCTTTCACATCATCTGTAAAATAAGGTAATAGCACAGATGATAAGCGCGGAATCCATACAGCCACCACACCCTTTTAAGTTTTGTAACTAAAATTACTCTAGGTCTTGGGTACAGCGCAAAAATCTGTTATTAGCCTGTTACTAAACATGTATTGCTACTCACCAGAGGTTGGGATCACTACGGAGTTGTAGGTTCTTGGGAGTTCATCACTTTAGTGGCACTGGTAAGACTGTTATCTAAGTCACGTCACTGAGTTAACATTTTTCTTTCCACACAGATGATTTGTCAGTGGCGCCGTCAAACATAGGAAACAAAAACTACACGTCCTCGAGGGTTCTACCAACGCCTAGACCACATCACAAATATATCACTTTTTACAGCTTCCGTTTAACAACCTGTAAGACATAAAATCTGATTTAGTTCGTGTTTTTCCAGTGGGTAGGATTTCACATATTAACTGGCGAATTATACAGTTGCATCATTATAAAGACATGTAAGTAATTATCCAAACGATATTTTCACTCGTCTTCTGTCGTGACACTTTCTACAGTCCTGTAAATAAATGTACTAACAATATATTTTTCAGTCAGTATACTAAACTGTAAGGGTGTCTGTTTTGAAAATGTTACCTGTTATACGTATTTCACTTTAAAACACTTACATCGTTACTTTCAAATCTCCGCAATGACGCCAACAAAACACTTCGAATATTCTAGACTTTTCAGCGAATACCAAGTACAAGCAACAAACCTTATTTTTCCACCTGAAACTTTAGGATTATTCTTCTTAGTGTTTTTAAATATAAAATATGATAGCGAACACACTATATATAAAGTTACAAGTTACTTAGAATCACTTTAAATGACTACGTGGAAGAAGAGCGTCTGTGTTTTGATTAGTCAGTGATGTGAGACAGAGTATAAAACATTCGAGAAACAATAGAAGGTCCAAACTAAATCACCTTCACTAGGAATTAACAAAATATCGTTTTTTTAATATATTCAAATCCAGTATAAAGATAAAAACACTACCACCGCACATACAAATATATACAAGTGCCTTCTAACTGTAAAATAAATATTGTTGATATACGTCATTGATGGATTTACTCCGCAATGAATGCCATATTCTGGATCGTTGCCAAATACTCCTTTATGTATATTTTGCCACCGCCATCGTTCGAAATTCGAAGTACTTGACTACAAATATTACTATATTACGGATATAGTAATAATTCAGCTTATTTCGGTCAATTTGATAATATTATTAATAATAAACAACATAATTATGCAATGTGAGGAAACAGATGGTAACTTGTTCCTGCAGCTCCTACACACCTAATACTAATGTGGGGAGTACTACTGCCCTTGTCTGCTGGGCGCCCACACAATCAACCACTAAGGCCAATAGTAAACTTTTAGCCCTAAATAAATACTAGGGTACTGCCACAACAATCTGCTTCTGGTTTTAGTCGAGTGTGAAGACATAAGTATTATTTATTTTTTCACCATAATATTATATTCTACTAGGATTGGTATACAGTAGAAAAATAACCTAGTTGCAAATCAGTAATTACTTATTACTTTTAATCGAAAAACACTTGACATAATATAATGGAAAAAAATCCTATTGGATTGATCATAGCAGTATCTCACATGATATATTATTCTTATGGAAATTCTGCACTTTCACGTAATGCAAATAAAGCAAGATACGAAGCGATTCCCATGTATTAGTGTAATCGACGTCATCGCCACCTACAGAAGCATAAAATCAACGTCAATTCTTCTGGGTACTTACCGAGACAGGATGACGGAGCTAGTAAGGTTTCTCGTTATCAGTACAACCTGTGATATCTCGTTCACGTTTCCACTTGACAGGCAGCCTCGTGAGGTCTCCACTGTTGTTAAGTCACGTTATCACTTCTGCCGTCCGGTTTAACATCATCTTTTTTTCATTGTGTTACTTATTTTTATTTTGCGCTTTATTTATTGTAGCCCGATAATTTAATTTGGTTTGCTTTATTTTCGTTAATTTGTGGTGTTACTTTATGTTACCTCGTGGTGTTATTGTTCTTGCGTTACTTGTTTTTACTCCGTGCTGTTTATTATTGTTCCCTGGTGGTGGTACATATTTCGCCTCGTAATATTACATGTTACCCGTGGTATTACTTGTTGTTAACCAAGGGTGTTATTTGTTTCCTAAGGTGTTAATTATTGCCAACTTGTCATGTCACTGGCATAGAATATGGACGTGTTATTGACAGCTGTCAACAACACTAGCCCCACCAATTTTCATAGCTGAATAGGGAACTGAAGGCGGGGAGACAAGAACAATTTTATGATCAATTAATTTGAAGCAAGAATTTTGGAGCAAGAAAATACTATCAGTTTCTTCAAGGTGTGGTCACACGGGTGGTTCTTGCTTCAGTTTCCACAGCAATAAATAGCAAACAAGCGAACACCGTCGTGCGGGTTAGCCGTGTTTTCATCCGGGAATTTTGCTCGAAATCGTCAAGAATTGACGATCTTGGTTCTCCAGTAAAATTGCTCCAAAAACTTGATCGAATTTCTGGAAAATTTGTCAAAATAACTTTCAGTCGTGAAATTTATCATTAAAGAGCTCGTGTGCCTGCAGCTTAACATGACTTAACACTTGCAGGCGAACGACAATATGCTCGTGAAGCAGTGAAACTGTGCTGCGGGAGTAGCTGAATTTTCATAGCTTGACTGTCGTCTGCTGCGGATGTACCGTTTTGTCATTACATCATCCAGAGGTGCGTTTCGACTTGCCTTTTAAAATTATAGTGAACTGTTATTCTTTAATGAAAGGATCAGAACGTTTCGACAAGTGCATAAACTAGACTGGGAAAAGGATTATGTTGCTGCAGTCCAGAAAGCAGAGCCGTGGTATTGACAAGTTCCACCCAGGATCCACAACTCGTGATCTCGGAGCTGGTAAGTAGATATATACAGTATATCTAGATAAAGGTTAACGACATCTATTTTATATCCAAGGTTCAGAGTGAGCTGTAGTCACAGGTAACCAAGGATCATATGAAGATCTTCCCCCAAAGTATCCAACTGAAGATCCTCCCCAGGCTAGATCATATGAAGATCTTCCCCCCAAAGTATCCAACTGAAGATCCACCCCCCAGTCGCGCTCATATGAAGATCCACCCCCCCCAGTCGCGCTCATATGAAGATCCACCTAACCTAACCTAACCTAACCTAACCTAACCTAACCTATTGAGTACATGGGCAAAATCTGACTATATATATATACCAACACAAATGTGGTCATAGTGACGTCAGGTCAGGTAAGGTCAGGTTTGGTCATTGGTCAGGTCAGATCCTCCCATCCAGGCTTGATCATATGAAGATCCTCCCCCCCAAGTAGGTTTGGGGGGGGAGGATCTTCATATGATCCGTAACCAAACAAAACTAGATAACAGAATGAATTGTATAAAATATTGGAATATTAATAAGTAAAAATTCGCCTGACTTTGGATACAAAGTTGCTCTGCCGTTTGCCATAGTTTTATTTTTGTCTATTGATATTTGACAGTCCAGACGGAAGAATGGCTAACAGTTAGTTGACAGTCTAAATTGAAGAGTAACAACTGTCAGCTGAATACTATTAATTTTTTTCCTGGTGATAACCGTCTCCTCCACCATTACCCTCTACTGAATCTTAATTAACCATTGATAAAGTGTTCCTATTGATGGTCAAAATTTTTTATGGAAATGTTCGTGGCTGTGTGTAGGCCTATAAACTGTAGCTCCGAGACGGGAGAGCAAGGAAAAGCACGAATGTAAATTTAAAATAATTTCATACTGCCCTACTTAGAATATTTCGCTTGTTTACAATTAAGGGTGAGACTACATCATTTCTGAGAGCAACCAAAACGAACCAAGCTAACCTGACCTAAAGATTTTTTGGCTACTGTTCTTAGTTAAGTTTGGTTTGACTACATTTGTTTGGTTGACTTTGTGTCAGAAGTAGTTTAAGCCCTGCCCTTTCTGATCAAATAGTGTGCAGGCAGTTGCAATGTTGTGCTTATTTCGATCTTAATTATAATTGCCGTAATCCACAAGGTGGTTTAAATTTGTGATAGTAGCCAGGTTTCGATTTTTGCTTAAAAAATACGTTTTTCACATAGTTCAGACTATTCTAAGACACTTTTATTCTATGGCATTACCGTTGGAAATTTATATTTTTCGAGTATTTTAATAGATAAAATTACCAACAATATTACTTGTTTAAAGTGGGCAGGGCTTTGAAGTCGACTGAAGAATAATGAATGTAATGTAATATAATGTAATGTAATATAGTTAACAATGACTATACTTGTTGTATCTCGCAATTCTGTTCATGTAACTGTTGTTGAGTCGGCTGGTTGACGTGGCTGAACTTGGTTCCAGACTTGAGCCGAGACAGCTTCGTTCAGTCAGCCGGTATACTGTATATTCTCGTGGACGGACTAGAACGGCCACTCACTCTCGCTCCTTGCTAGAGCACAGTTCTCCTGGCAACACCAATGAGCTGATAAACGTAGCCTGAGTTTTCCTGAACCAAATACTACAGTCTGAACTATGTGAAAACGTATTTTTAATGTAAAAATCGAAACCTGGTTACTATCACAAATTGACCAAAAATACACGTAATCATGATCTTACTGTACCGAAAAAAAATTTCAGGACATAAGACGCGACTTTGAACTCAGTAGAATCACTTCTTGAATCTTGACATGAAGATGAGGTCGTGTTTAGTGTAGACAGGCAGACTGCAAAGTTACAACGTGGTTTAAACTGTTCATAAAATCAGATATTACAAAATGACTAAACCTATTCTAACCACGCTAAAACATCCAAGGGTAAGTTTTGTTAGTTCAAATTAAGTTAATTTAGGTTTAATAGGTTCATATTGTCTAATTACATAAATTATTTAGTGGCGTAGCTTTTAAAGTTCAGATTCGTCTTGTCTGATATCCTGCTTTGTTTATTGTATAAGAAACATGTAAACACTGTAGAAAAAGCTGAAAGAATATAATCAGCGTGATGAAGGAAGGTAGGAATTTACGCAGTCGTGTCTAGCACCTGAGAGTTAACTAGCCTGTTTATCTCATCTGTCAAAGTTACGAGAGAGACCGGACAAGGTGATGTTGCTACACAGGTAGTCACCTCACCGCACCTCCCTGGATCACCTGCGTCACTCCACGATGATCCACTTGACATGTAAACACGTTGTGTTTTTACATTTCGTGTGTAAATTAGATAATTTTTAATACTGTAAATTGTTCTTAATTCAGATTTGCGTGATGATGATAGACCAGAGATGGCGGCCATTAGCTGTTACCCTCCCTGGACAATACTGTTAAGGTTGTTGCCCTGGATGTTATAGTCAGTTTAAGATGCTGACCACAGGGGGTCCTCTCTGGTAATAGCTACAATACAGTTACATCATCACGACGCTGCTTGTGTGTGTAACCAGCCGGCGTCAACCTAACAATGATTGTAGTTATGAATGACAATATGCAGGTGTCTGCAAAATGGAGGTTAATAAACTAAAAAAAAATACTTTAATAGTTTTGATGGAGGGAAATATTTGCATTGTTTCTATATTTATATTTTTTTGCTCTTGTTATTATTATTATTTAGGGAAAGGGAAGGGAAGGGAAGGGAAGGGAAGGGAAGGGAAGGTGTTCAGTTAAATTCCTAGGCGTGTTATTTTGGAGAACGTCTTTGTCTCAACCCTTTATATTGTACTGCATTGTCTATTTATATATCTTACTAATGGTATTTCTAGACAGGAGTGGGGAGGGGAGGGGGGGGGGTGATGGGTACCTCTGACTCTAAGATGTGCACAAGATGATGATGGCGTCATTGTAGTTACTGTTTAGGAAACTTATTTTATCCGACTGTTGGCTGGTATTCTGCTTTAGGTTCAGTGTTAAATATTATTCCTCGGTATTTTCCATAAATATTCGAAAAATTTTAATGTTTCTTTTTTTTTTCTTTTTACACAAATCTGGCATCATCATTATTCACTCTGTCACTATATTCTTTTTTCTATATTTATTACCTCACCTTGTTTATAATTATATTAGTTTCTCTTCTCTGTGTTATGGGATGGTAGCAGATCACACAATCCTTGAAACCAGTAATGAGTTCATCTGAAGGCTGATTTTCATGGTGGTTCTCGTGAGTCTCCCTCTTAATCATTCTTGTGTAATTTAAGTCGAATCTTGGCCGTGTGGCTGCCTTGGCTCTGAAAGTAAATCATAATGGTTCTTAAGCCTTAAAAGTACTTTCAGAGTGAATACATTTTAGAAGTCCTACTGAGGACTTTTAAGGGCTTAAGAGAGCTTTGCGAGTAAATATATGTCAACATATATGAAGGAACCACGTTACAGTAAATTTATATGGTAATTCGGTTATTATTGACGACTGAACTGCCGCCGATTTTTCATAGAAAACGATTTTAAAAACGCCACAATTGTTTAATAGTGAACACTGTCGACTCGTAGTTTTTGCAAATGTGTTAAAAAGGGGTTATTTCTAAATTAAACTTAATTTAACCTTAGTTGATTAACACACCGTATACTAACAGACACCAAAGCACTAACACACCAGCGGCAGAAGTAATGTTAGAAGACCTCACCATCTTAACCAAAGAAATTTGCCAAACCTAACTAACTTGCTACCCGTGGGGCTCCGCTTCATGGACCCCCTCGCCTATTAAAGTGAGCACCTAGGCACCCAATTATTTACCAAACGAAGCATTTACACAAGAAATGATTATCATATCAGAACTCACTGACGAAAATATAGTAAAAAAAAATAAATACCAACACATATAACATGTCGGTAGGTTAGTATTCAATATTAACCGGTACGGTAATTCTTACCGATGTAGTTGTACCAATGCATCAGTTCAATCAGGCGCACAACTAGCTAACCTAACCTAACCTAACCTAACCTAACCTAAACCTAACCTAACCTGTAATTTACAGTAAATTTATATGGTAATTCTTACCCATGTACTTGTACCAATGCGTCAATTCCATCACTCGCGCAAATGTCTAATGGTTAGACAGTTGGGCGCATGATGAAATTGACTCTAACCTAACGTAACCTAGCCTAAACTTTAATTTACAGTAAATTTTATGGTAATTCCAACTAATGTACACTAACATCTCAGTTAACTGGAATCCTTCTTAGCCAGTACTCTCCAATAGCTGGAATTGAAATTTGCTTGAAATTTTCCAGAAATTCCGGGTTTGGAATGTTTTTCCAAGTGATGAATTTTCTGGAAAATTCCATGAAAATTTTCCCGGTATCTATAAAAATTCCGGGGATGGGGGATTTTCTCCGGGTTTGAGAGATGATTATTGCATAATTTTCAGAAAACCCCAAGAAACTTTTCCGGGTACTGGGAACAATTCCGGGGATGGGGGATTTTTCTGTTTGAGAATCTTCTCGTTACCCGGAAATCTCTAATTCCTGGAAGTGCTCTTCACCAATTATTCCAACTAATGCAGATATCAGTGTAGATGTAAGAATGTGTCAATTTCAAAACGCACACAAATATCCATCCTAACCTAACCCATAAACTACAGTAAATTTATATTGTAATTCTTGCCAATGTTGTTGCACGAATGTATCGATTTCATCAAGCGTGCAAATATCTAACCTAACCAAAACCGAACCGATAATTTACAGTAAATTAATATGTTAATATTTACTAAAGTATTTGTACTAACCTAACCCAACCTAACCTAACTTATATGGCAAAGTAGAACAGTTTCCAACCCTTTCCTTCAGCTTTTAACCCCTGACCACTTACAGGTTTGATTTAATATTGTTGGATATTCACAAAAGATCCCATCGAGATTTATGTAAAAATGAACCTGTATATTTATATGTAGTTTTGAAAATATAAGTGTCCAAACGTAAGTTGACACTAATCGAGTAAATAAGACAATTTTACATTGTCATCAAAAATTGTATGGTGGTTAGTCAGTTGCAGGCATGACAGCGGTAATGTTTCAATGCGGCTGTGTTGGTACGAATTTAAAATATAACTTCATGTTTACATCCTCTTACCTCCGAGGAATCGATTGGAAAAAACAAAAAATTACTTACAAACTCTAACATACTTTGTTTTAGTTTACATACAAGTCATATTAAGCATAAGTATTGATTATAAATAAAATATCTTACATTTCTAGCATTGTGTTTAGTCATTATACAATTATTGTGTGTTATGCATTCGAACATATTGCGGAAATTCAATTTTAGCCTGTGGAAAAGTTCCTCTGAGACCTTTTATGCATGAACACTTAGGAGTAACTCCTTGCAAAGAGTAATTTGGGCTTACTTTTATGAACATTCACAAAGTTTTTGAATACCGACAAAGTAACACTGCGGTTAACGGTTGGTTTACACGAGTCATCGAATAGCGCTTCGTCTACTCAGATAAAATTGTACTTCGAATTTATGAACATAGATAATGATATTTTTTTAATTCTGTGCATTTTATTACACCCATTTCGTGTTATTAATTCAAATATCATAATTCCACTGCAGGTAGCAGTTTCATGTACAAAAATATCTGAATAACAACACTAAAAACTATTTATTATTAGGTGCTATTTTTTCTATTTTCCAGTTTATTTTGTTAACATTCTTCATGACCCTAGTCGTGTCACCTGCTTGAGACTAGGCGTGTAGGGCGTATCAAAATACTCGAAATTATGGCGTTAAGGCAGTAACCAGAGATTGATAGCAACTTCACTGACATGTATGTCGTACCCACTAGCCTGACTAATACGAGTATCATTAACCTATGTATGGCTCCCACTCTCCTGACTGTAAATCAAGGTGTCTCGTAGAAAACTTAGTAACTCTGTACCAACAACTACTGTACCTAGGGTGTATGCGTTCCCTGGGTCTACTATCGAATATAGCTATGGCATGTACAGCAGCAATAACCTGTGAGTGGCAAATTGGCAATAGCGCTTTGGTGACGCCGAAACATCACAAGTGGTGGGCCAGAAGGGGCTACGTCAACAAGATTTTTACTACGTTTTTGTTTATATCGATGAATAATTGTAATGTATTTAGTGTATTTCCATGAGTGTTTATACGAATTTAGTTTGTTTTGGTCAAGGTGGGTGTATAAGTAATGGAATAATACATAAATTTACGTTACTGTTATGGTTAGTAGTTACCTGGGCGACGGAAACAGTTGGAAACGATGGAAAACCCAAAAATACTTTTTGTCTTGAAATTTTGAATAATCTTCAGTGAATTGCGATATATAACACCACAGGTAACTAAAATGTGTTGTTAGTGACAGGGGCGGGATAAATTACTTGTTTTTGTTGCATTACTGAGCAGAAAGTCAAGGCTGTTTGCTGCAGACCAGTTAATATGACGCAGTTGTGGGAGTTGTATACTTTAACCAGCGTATATTACCAACACATCAGAGCTGTAACTAAGTAGGATTTTTCGCACTCCACAAATATTACACATTCTTGTAAACAGAGAGAACGTGTGTTAGGTAGTCGTCTCAGTTCCATCGTCTCTCTTGCAACTCACACTGATCATCCTTCATATATCGTTACACGTTGCTTTATTCATCTAGTAAGTGAATTGGTCTAAATTTGAAACAGCAAAATTACCCCATGATTGACAGTGAGTTGCTTCCTTCAACATCTAGGACGGCGCTCATCAGTTGTTACAGACTCTGGTCAACACTGCAAAGATGGATGTGTTTGGGTGTTATATTCAGCTAGACGATGAAGTGATGTGTCTTCTGTGACAGTCACAACACAACACAGTTAAATGGTGCACAGACAAAAGCTCATTGGTTAGGGTCAGGTTAGGTTATGAAGTTATGTGCACTGTTAAAAAAAACTGAACATATCTATAGTTGTAAAAGTATTAACCCAAAGCCTAACATTAAAGGATGATTTTGCATTGAGGTTAATTTATTCATTTATATATCAGTCGTTTTATTACATATTTTATGCGGTGATAAGACGACTAAACACCCAGATATTCTATTTTGGGGTCTGGTGTTTTTCACTTAGGTCAAAATTCTCAAACATTACAAATATTACAGTGAGACAGGGGGGGGGGCAGGTATACCTCTGTCTGTAAGCTACACACAAGGTATTGAAGGTCAGGGTCATACAGGTGATATCCTCCTCAAATAGTTTTTCAGGTGATAGTTAGCATTTGACTGTTGTAGTAAGTCATATGATAGTAATTTTCCCTTTCTTATTTCCTCCGGTAACTGAAAATATATAATGTTTTTCAATGAACATTTTCACGTGCAAGTCTAGCATTATTGTTTCCTGTTCATGATACCGGAAGATAATTTAGGTTTGACTCTTGTCCTTCCGTGTGTCCAATTGGTTGGTTCGTACGTAAACATCATCATTGTCTTAACTGGTGCAGCTGTTTGTGCAAGGAGCCGAATGTGTACATGTAACATAGGTTCAACATATTCTGAAACTTGTGTGAAGAGAAACATAAGTTAATATGTACTATGAATATGATACATACCGGTATGTATATATGTGTTGGGAGACACTTAGTAATGGATAGGTGAAAGACACACTACGAAAGACAAATAGATTATCGATACATAAAGTCAGTGAAGGAATCGTCAGACTGGAAAATGGATAGCCAGGTCAATAATGGTTAGGTCAACAGATACCATATATCAATAGTCTTTATAAAACTGTTCCTGAGGGAGACAGATTATAAGTGATCCGGTCTGTTAAACAAGTCACTTCTGACGGACACGTTGGCAAACTCCCCACGATGGTATAACACACAACACTGCGTCTTCCCTCACCTCTGTATCTTGCAACTTTGCAACTTGTGACTTTGCACAGTCGTTATAGAAGTTGAAGAGTATAAATATTTCTCAAGGAAACCGTGACGCGGCAAAAAGTCGATGGTGGGGATTGGATAATCGATCTTAATTGAGTTTAATAAAAACGTGGTGAGAGTCAGGTGTCCAAGATCCTTCTTCTGAGGCTGGGAAGAGGGAGAGGAGGTCGGGGGTGTGGGAGGAGGAGAAGGAAGAGGAGGAGGAGGCCTGGGTGAGACTAGGAGGAGGAAGAGGAGGTTTGGGGGGTGTGGGAGGAGTAGAAGGAGGAGGAGGAGAAGGAGGACTGGGTGAGATTAGCAGGAGGAAGTCTGAAGGATGATGCAAGGAAGATGAGTCTTGGTAATGCGGGGGATGAGGAAGAAGCCTGGGGAGTGTGGGGCAGTATAGGCTTAGGGGTGACCGAATGTGTAAGGGAGGAGAAGGAGGAAGCCCACGGGGGTATGGAGGGAGGAGGAGGAAACCTAGGGAACATGTGAGGAGGAGAAGGAGGAGGAGGAGGAGGAAGAGAAGGCCTTGCACCCCGGCACCATAAATAAGTGAGGTAAAGTTTGTGTACCTGTGACGAGGCCGAATGTAAGCTGCTGTTGTAAGGTAATTTATGTTACGATAAACCGTAATCTCTCTCTCTCTCTCTCTCTCTCTCTCTCTCTCTCTCTCTCTCTCTCTCCCGGGGAGGTAAAGACACATAGTGAAAGAGAAAGAGAGTGAAAGAGAGAAAGAGATAGTAAAAGCAATACGGCAGCAGAGAAACGAAAAAAAAATGTATTCTCAATCTCTCATTTCCTTTCATGTCTACACCTACTAGGGTTCCAAAATAGATAGATATTTATTCAGTAAAATCGTCATTACAAGTTCACATTGATTCAGAAAATACTTGTATATAAACATCACAAATAATATAGTTCAATAAATATATAGACATTACTGGTAGTCAAATACAGTTCAACATATATGTAGACAATGCACAAACTCTCCATGCCATAAAAAATAAATAAAGACATGATATTTTTTTTCAAGGAGGATGGAATCGTTACTAACATAAGTTAATTCATGTCAGGAAAAAAAAAGAAGACAAATTATGTTGTTCCATTGTAGTGGAGTTAAGTAGGGTTTGAGGATCAGCTTCAGAGGGTTGAGACCTGTTTAATTATTGGTCTGAGATTCTTAGAAGGTTTAACCCTCTGTTGAATGGTGATTTATGCTAGAGTGGACACAGGAATTTGGTATTATTTTTTGCTTGTGTGTGTGTGTGTGTGTGTGTGTGTGTGTGTGTGTGTGTGTGTGTGTGTGTGTGTGCGTGCGTGTGCGTGTGTGTGTGTGTGTGATCAAAATATCTAGAGACAGAATAAGCGAGACAGACAGATAGATTTACACTTAAAGAGAAACAAACTTGTCTCCTGTGTGTTACCTCCACAGTCTTTCACTCATCTCCTCATAGCGAGTTTGTCTGTCAACCAGTGAAGATGATGGTAAATTCGTGACCAAATTTATAGCATAATATTTCACAAACGTCTTGAAAGTGATGCTTCGACTTCCATATGAAATGACAGTAACCTCTAATAGAAACATAACACAGAAGTCGATCAAAACAACTAAACAACGGGTTAAAATGAGTAAAAACCCTTGATTGTCTTTATAACTTAAAAAATGGATCAGTACACGATTATTTTTCAAAGGCGTTTGTTTTCCTTTTACATTTTCTTAGTCTTGAATCCCATCGAAAAGGAAGGGCCTCGATTTTAAAGGATTATATATTGAAATTTTTGTATTCTTTTTTCGATGACTTTGTATCGTATTACATCACCATTTAAAGTTGAATATCAGCCAGTCTTCCTTGGACCATAGACAGCAGTACGAGATAGAGCACGAGATAGTAGAAGATAAGACAGATATAAGAATGTATAGATTATGAACCGGAGGGACGCTAGGAAGATTTATTCAACCTACGACGTATTCAAGCCAGACCTTTCAAATTTATTCAAAACAATGCCTCTCTTTTTCCTTATAATAGTAGACATTGCTTCGGTACACCAGTTAGAGTAGACTTGATAGTGAAGTATGGTGATGTATGGTGAATGGTCCATTTGGTTATGATTATTTAACGGTGCTATAGTACAGTAGACCTAATGGTGAGATTTTGTGATATATAGTGAATGGTTAATATTTTGACATTGAATTATGGTCATTTATGGTAATGTTATTAAGTTATAGTGAGATGTGGTGAAGGGAAAAAGAAGTAACCTTAGTATATTGAGCTACTGCAATCATCTCTACAGGCTGATGGTGAGGTACAGTGAAGATATAGTGCATAACTATTATCCCTGACTATAGACGTGGCATGATGGTGAAGTAGCGTAAAGTATAGTGAATAATGGTGAGGGTGAGGGGAGAATAATGAATAATAATCATCTCTGACACTATAGACTGGGCCTGATGGTGAGGTAGAGTGAGGTATGGTGACTTGGGGAGCCTAAGTAGTGAGGTGAGGGTGAGCATAGGGTGGGGGGGGTGGTGGGTTTCTCGAGCGTGACCCATAAATCTCGACGCTCACTGGATGGGCGGCTGTGGGCGGGGGGAGGAGAGAGAAAGGGGAGATGGAAGTATAGAGGGAAGGGGGAGGAACATGAGAGAGAGAGAAATTTTGGAGAAAGAAAAGATAAATGAGCATAAAGGAAGAGAAAGAGGGAGAGAGGAGGAAGGTAAGGGGAAGGAAAGGAAGGAGAGGTGGGGAGGGAGATGAGGGACATTTTGGAATAGGTAATGGGCGGGAAGTGATAAAGAAAGGAATAATAGGGAATGGGAAAAATAATAGGAAAATAGAGAAGAACGAGAGAAAGTAGTGGAAGGGAAGGGATGGAAAAGATGCTTGGAAATGAGGAAGAAGAGAAGGGTGTGAAAAGGAGGACTGGAAGGAGGAGAGAGGATGAAGGGAAAGGAGGGAGGTGAATGAAATGAAGGAAGAAAGGGAGATGGAAGGGGAATGAAAAAAGAAGGGGGGGATAAGGAAAGAAAGGAGGGCGAGAGGGAGCGAAGAAATAAGACAAGTGATGGAAACAACCAAAGGAGGGAAGGATGAAGAAAGAGGGGAGAAGTATGGAAGAAATAAGATGATAAAAGGGAGGGAGGGAGAGGTGGAAGGAGGAAAGATAGAAGGGGGATGATTGAAGCGAAGGAGAGAAGATAAAGTAATGAAAGAGGATTGAAACCAGGGAGGAAAAGAATGGGTGGAGGGAGTAGGCGGAAGGGAGGGAGAAGGAAGGTGGGAGGGTGGAAGGGAGAAGGTAGGAGGGAGGGAGAAGGTAGGAGGAAGGGAGGGAGGGAGAAGGTAGGTGGGAGAGGGTGGGAAGAAGGGTGGGAGGTGGGGTTGAAGGTCTCAGGGATGGACGGCACATATAGATTTATCAAGGTGACGGAAATTATAGAGGCTGGTCGACTGCTAGAAGAGACGGCCATCTCCAGTGCGACTTATTTAAAAGACTTAAATTATAGACATAAACAACCTTACTTGGCGGGGATCGAGCTGAGTGGACTCCCCCCGCAGAATGTTTAAGATTATAGAAAAAAGATAATTACCAGTATGCCATATCACAGGGCAGGAATTATAACATGGTAATTATAGAGATTCTCGTGATGCGAAGGGATCCGGGAAAAATTCATAATTCTCGAAAATAGTATAACATCTACAGCTAATGGTTGAAGCGGAGAACGGTGAGGTGAAGCTGCCAGGCCAAGGGTGAGGTGAGAGAGAGGGTGGGAGGGTGAAGTGAGAGAAGATGGGGGGTGTGGAATGGGTGGTGGATGGGAGATGTAGAGAGGGGATGGAAGGGAGATGTGGTGAGAGAATGGGAAGGAGGGAAATAAATGTGAAAGAGGATGCGAAATATGAAGGGATGATGGGGTATGATGGGGGGAGGGGGTGAGATATCGAAGGAAAAGATGTAAGGGAATTGGAGTGGATGGTCTTGTAGAAGAGAAGGGGATTAGAAGGGGATGGAGGAAGAGGAGAAGGAAAGGATATGATGGAGAGGAGAACAAGGGAGGGGAGAGGGGGGGGTGATAAAAGGAGGAGGGAATGAAAATAGAATAATAACTATAAGGGAGAGACAGAAAGACAGACTTGAAGACCGAACTAGAGAGGAAGAGGAGAGGGGCAGAAAGGATCGAAAGAAGAGAAAATAAGGGAAAATACGCAAATGGGTGACTCCCCCCCTCCCCCCACCAGTGTATGAGGCAGGTGATGGACTTAAGGGCCCTGCACCAAGGGAGGGGTTGTGACAAGGGAGTCTTATTAAGGGAGTTTCAGGGGTGGACTAGAGACTTATGCCTTAGTTAATAGCACTCTGACCTCGCATTATAGTTCCCTTTATTGTAATAATGAAACCTCTTTATCCTATACCTTGAGAGGCGTGTGTGTGTGTGTGTGTGTGTGTGTGTGTGTGTGTGTGTGTGTGTGTGTGCGTGTGTGTGTGTGTCAGTGTGTGTGTGTGTCGCATGAGCACTGCCCCGAACATTACAGGTAAACACGGTGTTAAAATATTCAACACCATAGGTAGGTAGGCGGAGTGGTAATGACACGCACCAGTAAAGGTTCACAGGAACGACACGGTGCTAACGACGACACCACGGTAAACAACACGTAGTTACATTAACTTAACTCGTAGTTTCTTACGTTCTTGAACTAAAGACTGATTGTAAAACTGCGAGCGAGTATACAGTATACACACAAACACATTTTCTCCTGCACACAAAAATACACACACACACACATACATACACATACATACATACATACATACATACATACATACATACATACATACATACATACATACATACATACATACATACATACATACACAAAGAAAAGCAGAATGACAGACACTGGATAAGCTGGGATGGCAGGAGAGGGTCAAAAGCAAGAATTTATGGGGGCATGGCGGTGTAGGCCTATGGGGGTAACGAATGCCATCACGTCACAATTTATGGCTGCCATTGTATTCTTCGGGGATACGGCGTGGAAGAAGGGAATATATATAACTAGGATGAAATGTGAAGCATGGCACGGTCATAATTTATGGGCGTCATTGTGGGCTAATATCCATGATTTTCACCTTTGATGAAAATAGACAGGGGGTAAATGAGGCCATGAAACTCTCAGGCGCAAGGCGGCTCGACGGGGTCAAGAACATGCAATGCCGCTTTGTATATGGCGTATACAGATAAACACAAGCTGTAAAAATGAAAAACTCAACTCGTGATGGATCTGGTTGTCGGTAAAAGCTGCTGAAATATTAAAAACTCATTTACAGAGAAGGAGTTGCAAGATGCTGATGACACACTGACCACAACATGACCGCGTCCTCCGTGATGGGGCAAAGGAGCGGTGTTCACAGGGGAAAGAGAGAGGGTAGGAGAGGAGGGGGGTCTGGGAAGGAGAAGAATAGAGTAAATAGGAGGCAGGGTGAGAACGGGGTTGGAATGCAGTGTATGGAGGGATGGGAGTGGCAGAGTAGAGGAGAGGAAATGGAGGGGACCAGAGTAGAGTGTATGGTAGGGAGAGCAGGGCAGCAACTGTAGAGGGAGGAGATATAGGATAGAGGGTTAAGGGGAAGGAAGGGAGGAAGCGGGATTAAATGCAGAGTGGGGAGAAGAGGAAAGCAGGGTAGAGAAGACAGAAGCAGGGTTGAGGGAAGAAAAGCAAGATAAAGTGCAGGGTAAGGAAAGGGAGTGAAGCAGGGTAAAGGAGAGTAGAGTACAGGATAGGGAGGGGAGGGAAGCAAGATGGAGCACTAGGGAATGTGTCAAGCGGAGGAACAGAAAAGTATTGGGTAGAGAGGGAAAGGTCAATGAATGGAGAGTGACAAACACAAAGAGAAATAAGTGATAAAGGAGATAAATAGGTAGTGGCTTCATGTGGATCGGGGTTAACTACAGTATATAACATAACACAGAGGTTGAAAATAGTGTACGTATTCTAAACTATATTGCTTTATCAAATGGGTTCCTTGCCCTAATAGCGCTCCCCTCCCCCCTACCCCCTCTTCCCCCGCCTAAAGAACCCCAATCTTCTAGAAACCCAATCGCAATAGGTTCCAATCACTTCAATTGCATTAGTGAAGTTCAGCTGGATTAGAACCTTTCAGGAATGAGATATATGGCCAATAAACCTCTATATAAAACTTAAAGATTAAATGAAATATAACCATTTTCATTAAGCACACAGTTAACACAACAAACTACAACCCACTAGAAATGTTAAGCCAACAGCCACAGCAACAGAGGGTGGGTTACTTGGGGTACGGCAGTGTGTAAAATTCCAAACAATTAAACACTGTATGGGAGAACCACTGGTGGCTTCCTGGACATTGTCTCTTTATTGGAAAGTGAATGTCAACTACAGTAACTACATGTTCATCCCCCTGTAGGTGTGAATTGATGTAAATAGGTAGTGATTTTTAGCTTTCTGGTGTGTGTGTGTGTGTGTGTGTGTGTGTGTGTGTGTGTGTGTGTGTGTGTGTGTGTGTGTGTGTGTGTGTGTGTGTGTGCGCGTTGATGTTAAAATATACCCCTATCTCGGCCTACCAAGTTTACAGGCACATATCTGTCTTCGTGTGGATGTGAATCGATGAAAAACTAGACACACTTTTTGGCTTGTCGGAATTTTCTCCTAAGTACAGTTCAGTAGACATAAAGTGATACAAAATATACACGGATCTGTACTAGGTGGCGAATTTTCCAGCGTATATCGTCCCTTTGATGTGAATGAATACAAAGCTGCACTTATCTATGCCTGCCAAGTTCTTGTACGTATGCCGTTCTGCAGATGGGAATTGATATAAAAATCCCCTTACCTGAGCTTAAGTGGTGAATTCAGGACGATTACCGGCAATTTGCAAGTGTCTGAACATAGATGACGTGCTTGTGTACTCGTAATGGTTGTGATTGTGTGCCCAAGTGCTTCCTGGCAACAGAAAATATTCACGTATAACAATGACATTTTCTCATCCTCCCTTGTAATCTTCTTTCTGTTCTGTGAATGTTTAAGTGTATTTTTTTCTTTTTGTTTTACGTCTTCAAACTTTAATAAAGCAGAATTAGATGCATTTTCTATTTAATTCAAGAATATTGGCACGTTTCAAGCCTTCATTCGTCTTTGGTCGGAAATGATTTTCCTGGTATCGTCTCCCTCTTATTCAAGGTGTCTGTTTTAACAAATTTCACCTTTGTTATAAGTCATTATCGTACCCAAAGGCTGTAATAAAGTTTAATGAAAAGGAACATAACATGTGTCGTAGCAATTGTCGATCGTTTTTATAGACGCGATGTGTATTTATTATTTTCTTATAATGTAAAGTTATTGACCGGTGTTGTTGTTAAATTCAGTGTTATCAAGAATCCAATTATTTGCACTAATCTGTCACCTTTGTTCACTAAGTTATTAGACGAGGGAGTATTTGTCACGTGAGGAGGCCAGTGTGTGTGTGTTTCTGTGTGTGTGTGTTTCTGTGTGTGTGTGTGTGTGTGTGTGTGTGTGTGTGTGTGTGTGTGTGTGTAATGGAAGGGAGTGAGGAAGGAAGGAACAAAGGGGGCGGAAAGAGGCACGTATATAAGAGAGTCATCCCTCAAAAGGTACTCCTAACTGTGACTTCCATAATGTTGAAGAGATAAGAGTACCACTGGCAAGAGATGCACCTGACCCTCCTCATCCAGTATTGACCTGTATGGCTCCTTGTGTAGGTCACGAGTGTCTTATGAATGAAGTTTTCGATAATACCATTAGGGTGTTGAAAAAAAAACAAAAGACAAAACTAGATTATACTTGAAAGAAAATCATGTTAAATCCTTCTCAGTTTAGACGTGGATATAACACACACACACACACACACACACACGCACACACACACAAACACACACACACACACACACACACACACCAAAACTAAGTGAAAATATCTAATTATTGTGTATAATTCCCAGAAAATTATATTTATACACCCCAATGGAGAATTTCTCGTGATTTCTCTTCGGTTCTCTAGCTCCCGAAAATTTCTTTCCCCGCCTGTTCCTCTCTCTCTCTCTTTCTCTCTCTCATTCTCTTCCCTTATCTTCTATTTTCCTCTCCTCTCCTCTCCTCCTGGTAAGCATAGAGTGGGAGATAATAACTCGGGTGTTCCCTACTTGTCGTAACTCACTACTGATGTACAATTATCGACGCCTGAGACCTCCTTAAGGAAAAGACGGAGTGGGGTGAGTGGGGATGGATGGAGTGGGAGTGGAGGTTGTTGGAGAGGTGGTGGATGTGTGAGAGAGGGGGAGGTGAGGGAGAGGAGGTGAGTAGGAATAACGGTAGGGTAATAGTAAGAGATGGTAAGAGAAAAAGAAGCTAATAGGAATGAAAAAAAAGGTAAATAAGAGAAGAAAGAGAACGAGAGACAAAAGGAAAAAGAGAGAAAGAGAGAACAAGAAAAAATAAAGAGAGAGAGAGAGAGAGAGAGAGAGAGAGAGAGAGAGAGAGAGAGAGAGAGACCCCATTACACATAATCTTAATGACTTGAGGTGAATAATTGTTTATGGGTGACTGACTCTGCCAACTGCTGTGTTTACGGGGGCGCCAGTGTTTAATGCTGCCGTCACGGGCTACTTATGAAAATTTTACTCTCACATAAACCAGTCGAAAGTGCTGGTGGAATGTGCCACTCCCGAGGTGTGAGGTTATTCAGCTCTGGGCTGTGGGTGATGGCTGCTGTGGTTGTGGTTGTTAGTTGTGGTTGTGGGTAATGGTTGTGGTTATGGCTGATGGTGGCTCTTGTGGTTAAGGGTGATGGGTCTTGCGGTTATGGGTGATGGATATGGTTGTGGGTGATGGATATGGTTGTGACTGATGGTTGTGGTTTTGGTTGATGGTTCTTGTGGTCGCAGGTGATGGCTCTTGTGGCTGTGGGTGATGGCTCCAATTGTTTTGGCTGTGGCTGGTGGCTGCTGTGCTTGTGGTTGATGGCTGTGGTTAATGGCTGGTTACTGTGGCTGTGATTCATGACCGATGGCTGTGGTGGTTATTCTTACCTGGCTGTAGAGGTTAGTTGTTCCTTGGTGTGACTGTGACTCAAGGTTATGGCAGTCACTCATGGTTCTCTGTAATCCATGGCTGTCTCTCACGGCTCACTGTGGCTCCTACCTGGTTATGACTCACGGCTCACTGTGACCCCAACTGTCTGTGACTCACGGCTCATTGTGACTCGTAATTAGCTGTGACTCACGGCTTACTGTGACTCACGGCTCACTGTGGCTACTTGGCTGCGAGTCATGGTTGGATGTGGCTCATGGTTGTATCTTATGGTTTTGCATTGTCGTTTTGACTCATGGCTTATAAGATAGTGATGACTGCAGCTCATGACTCGGGCTATGACTCTTGAGTGGATGTAGCTAACGGTTGTGATTCATGGTTATAACTCATATTTTTGTCTGGTGGCTCATCAATTATGTTTTTGCTGTGAGAATTTTAGGGTCATGATTGTACCTCATGGCTGTAACACGAGATAATTGTAGGTCATCGCTGTACTTCATGACTGTAACTTGTAGTTTATGTCTGACTGTTGTTGCTCACACCTGGGACTCGTGGCTTAAATCATGGCTGTGTCTGATGGCTGGGATTCATGACTGTGTTTGAGGTCTGTTATGCAGTCTACTTTGTTTGCTGATTATATCAATACATTGTTTTCTAATGTCGATGGGTGACGTGGAAGAGAAAATCACTGTTCCGGCAACCTGGTAAAAGTGCTAATGATTTTACCTGGTGGAGAGGCAATAGGTTGGGGGTTGTCAGGGGCCGCGTTCCCCCACGATCATCACCCTTCGTGAAGTCAGGCCTGAAGGAGCAGCTGTGTTCGTGACTGCTGGCTGCTGTCTGTGCATCGTAACGTGAAGAGTGTGTGTGTCTCTCTCTAATGAATATTTCTTTTTAGTACAAATGAATTCCCTTATCCACTGAAGGTATAAAACAGAATACAGGTATCTAGCATGGATTTCTATTTGATAAGTGTAAGATAAAGTCATACTAGTTCTCTCTAAGTAATATAACAAGTTACAAGTATAGGACTATGACCCTAAACGCTCGAGCTTGTAGGCAGTGACAGATGTGTGGGTTAAAATGAATGTCAGTTATTGTGTCTATCGTCTTACGTCAGCGGTTACTGTCGCATATCCACAAGGTGTGGTTGAACTCGAAGACTGTGTTGCAGTATATTACCGGCTGGTTGAGAGTGTTGGTGACAGTTGTAGGCCGCATCTCATGGTGGTGGCATGAAGCTGAGAAAGTCATGGACGCGCATGGAAGAGTCAGCTTTCACTTGCATACGGGGAAGCCGGTCAAGTGAGGTGAAATGATGTCAGAGTCAAGAGTGCCAAGGATCTCTCATGGGCATCTGGACCATATACAATAGCCAAGTAGAAAGAGTTTACGATCAGGACTAATTAACAGCTTCTATCGTATGCTTCTGACTTTATTAGAGACGGTCTAAATCTGAACTCCATTAGTACCTCTCATTTGTTAAAGACTGACTTCGTTTAATGTAGCCTTAACCCACCTGGATGTTTATTACCCATTAATTAAGTGATTATTTCGTTGATTGTAACCTGATTTGTGAACTTTTTGCAATGTGTAGTTGTTGTGTTATGATGTAGAGAGAACAGATGTGCCGGTGGCCAAGGAGCAAATTTACGGGATGCAGAGTTGGGTGTTGTGTGTGTGGGGGGGGGAGGAGGGGAGGAGGGGAGGGGGGCGAGGGAAAGTGTAGTGGAGATCAAGTAGGAGCATCACCTGGTCTGGATACTTCACTCGTCTCAGCATCCGAAATTTGAACAGCTATCAAGATGGCACCGCGAGGAGTGAAATCTTTTGTGAAATTTATCAAAACGTGTTTTCTTGTGTTTTTTTTTTTTTACTTTAGAAAAACAAATGTCTGTAAGACTGTGGTTAAAAAAGAGTAGAACTCTTAAAGTGAATATTTTGATGTCAGAGGGGGAGATGCAGAAGTGAAATTGATGCTTATAGCTGTATTATAAAATTGCTTTTTATCTCATTTATATACTTCACACAGGTTGGCTTGGGTGCTGTCGATTGTTGAGTTTATTATTAAGAATGTGTCGGTATCTTGTGTCGACCTCCCATATTTTTTTTCTTCATATATTTACTCGACTATGATATTATTGGGACGGTTTTCATATCATTGTGTACATATTTGCTCGTGAGATTCATCATTTCCTTCTCAGATTGTCTCTCTCTGATTTGTTGTTAATTGGTTATACGCCAAATACGGGTTGACTTATAGTGTAACATTTAAAATAATCAGTATGAAGTCCAGACACTAAGAGAATTCAATAATCCTTTTATTATTATTTTTGTGAACTTGTTTTTATCGATCTTCCTCATCACTCTTAGTCATGAGTCCTTATGTGAGCAGTTCGTTGCCTGTAGCTCTTGTCACCAAGTTTAAAGAAGTCCTTGGTGATAGAAAAAGAAGCTTGTTACAGCTTCTTCACACGCTGAGTGAAGCACCGCCGGTGATGAAGGCCTCCCGGCTGCACCCATAACGGGCTGATAATTAGAGTAATGATCTGATTTACGACTCGCACTTATGCTGGCAGGATAACACCAGCAGCAACAATCTCTTCTCAATGAGGCTTTACACTGGACCAAAGCTTCACTTCCTGTAAGAGAATAAACATAGGATGGACTGATGAGGTTGTCCTTGATGTGGGCAACTGAGGAGGTTTATATTCATATTGAAAGCCAAATTGACAAGCCGATATATAGTAGTAAAAGAGCTCCTGAGGTTCACATCCTTAGTGGAAAACCGAAGAAGAACATCCAAGGTTCATTTTTTAGTACAGAGGGGCAGGAGTAGCCTGGAAGACTATGTGAAGTTCAGTCTGTGATAAAGCGCTGCCGAAGTATACACGAAGATCTATCGAATATCGCTACGTTATGGAGACCTAACGTACAGCTGCCTAAGTGTCTAGGATGATCATCTGATGATCTCTTCCTGACGTACAGCTGTCGTAACATCCAGGGAGGTCAGGAGAACAAACTCATGTTCTCTTCCTAGTGTACAGCTGCCTCAGTGTCCAGGAAGAACAAGACAGAGGGTGCACAGTCGTGGGAGACTTTACCAGAAGCGATTAAGATGTATAGTGGCGAGCCAACATGATCTCGTTATTTATCAAGAGCCGGTCAGGTAGCCCAGCCACCTGGTTGGCCGGTCTCCCTCCCCCCCACCATTGTTAGTACTCTGGTGGTCATGCTGACTGTTTAAATGGGTGGCTTGCTGGTTGTTGATTGGTTTTGGTCACTGTTGTTAGTTTTTTTTATTTGACTTATTGACTGGTGGAAATTTCTGACTGGCTTGTTGACTGGTTAGGTGTAAAGCTTGCTGGCTTTTGATCGACTTGTTAACTTGTTGGTCTATATACAGTTTAACTCCGACGATGACTGATCAGAAGACTGTCTAACTGATTCATTGACTGGAGGACTAATAAAATATGTAACTGATTGACTGGATGGTAACCTGGCATGATTTAGAGTATATTAAGCAGCAAATTTATTGTTTTTGCATTGAAAACCATCTCCAATCTTGTAATAGAGATGTATACTATGAACTGTCCTGTGGCGCCTGATAGTAACAAAGGATAAGGGTACGCCAAGGGAATACAACATCGTGTGAGGAGGTGACCTGACGCATTTTTTAATCTTGTTAATATGCAGAAAGTTTAATGCTACTGTTTGGCCAATCAGGTAGCGGCAAAGTTCATTATAAACGTATCGATTGGAATATCATTCGATTGATTAAGTTATTGCGTCTTTGATAATATATTGCCGTTATTAATAACGGGGACGTGTGTGTCATTAGGTGCGGTATTTTCAATCGGTAGTCTTTCCAAGTTCTCTTTGGTTATTTTTTGTGTGAATGTAACATGAAACATTGAGTTAATATACGTAAATGAGTAGTAATGTGTGATGATGTTGATGTTATAGTTCTGTGCTTCAATAATTAAAGTCTTAAGCACGTACAGACCATTCGCCACCAAAATGTATCTTTACGGAGGAGTCAGATGCATTTCAAAATGAACACTGTGACTCCTGTTGTCTCAGTAGGGTTGTCAAAGTCCTTCGTCTGTTGTGTCATATTGTCTCACTCAAAATCGTAAAGATACTATTTGGAGCGAGTTACACCAAGTCAGATTATACACCAGGCATCACCCAACTGTGAATGGGTGCTTGAGTTTACAGTAAGAGAAATGAAGTAATTGAAACATTAAGTAAAAAATAAAATGAGTGGTACTGCATCTTGCGTGGCTATTTCTATTGATAATTTACTTCTTGTGCTGAATTTTACTTAACACAAAATTTTAGGTTGTGTTAAATATTCTAGAATAAAAGAGAGCTTCGTAATTGTAGTGTTCATAAATGTTTGAGATATCGAAAGCTATTTAAAGCATTTTAGCGTACAAAGACTACGCATACACGTACTCGCTCGCTCATTCCCTCATTCATTGGCTCACTCACTCACTCACTCACTCACTCACTCACATCATGAGCAATACGATAAATAATATGTAATGATTATTTTTTTTGTCGGTTTCATTATATTTCTCCCATTAGTAATACACTCAGGCTCAAGATTCATAAAGATTCTATACCGGACATTATTTTGTCCACCTGATGCTATGAGAAAGTATCTTGTTAAGGTATCTGCTAAATGGTGTTCAGTCAATGTACTTAGATAAGGTTGGGTCTCAGAGTAAATTGGATGTTGTTATGATTAACCACCAGCTAGAGGTATGTTTACAATTCTGATGACGAGGAAATTTTATCTTAACAGCTTTAGAGAATCTTGGTTTTGATATTTGTTTGTAAGATCTACAGCTTTTGTCTGAAACTGATCATAACAGGAGTTTCACCCACATGATATTTTTCACTCATTTCGTTTGCTTTCTGTTAACTAATATGTGAGGGAGGTAGGACTTGCTGTGACCCTGTGAGCTTGTCGAGGTAACAGCTGTGAAGAACACATTAAGATTCTCTTGATGTACACAACAACCAAAGTCGTTACGGATAAGACTACGATCTGGAATGTGAATGTTCCCCAGCATGGTCTCTGAGAAAGCTTTGTGTCTACTGATATCATTCTGGTCGACTTTGTGGCAATTAAGACCTCGGAGAAAGGTATAGCTGTTGTTAAAGGTACTTACAACTCGGTACATTTGTGAGTCAGGAGGATGTAGAGGGCACTAACCAGACTGATGTAACACCCCATATCACAGTTGTGTCTCGTGTTGTGGTCGTAGGAAGAACTATATTTTGTTTTTATCCATGTGAGACTTACTGTGTTGTTTAGACGATTTAAAATTAACTCTAAAACTTTGAAGTCGATTTATCATGAGGATTTTTTAAGAGAATTGTTGATTATAAACATGAAGCTCTGTTACAAGATATTTCAAACTCTATTGTGTGTAACCAGTGGTGGGGTTATCTTGATGTTGGAGTCTCCATAGTGACCATAAATTTAGGAGAGTTCACCTACATCTCATCATTACACAGGACACTTGCTACTGTCAACCTAACGAGGAGAGTGTACGAGGATAATTACCTACAGTACCACCTCACTCCATCAAAGTCAACAACTGATAACATAACAACTTACTGCTCACTATAACTACCTCACTATACGCGCACTATACACGTTCCAATGTTCCAAAATTCTACTGCATCCACTTTTTTGACTCCGGATAGACTTACCGTCACTTATGTTTTTATTTGTAATAAGAAATCAACCATTAATTGTTTTACCAAGTTTGTCTAAGTTCCCACAACATGAGTTAGTGTTCTTGTAGGGAAAGTAATTCACACTGAAATAATTTGTCGTTGGTATTATCATTATTTGTTTAAAAGTTGACAGTCTTAGTGCTGAGAGACAAGTTTGATATGTCCAAGTATGACGTTATAGTTACTGAATGTGCACATCCAGTGTACAGTGTGTATGAGCGAGTTTAGCATATAAAGATACGAAATTAGGACTAGTTTCCATATGGTGTGCGTGTGTGTGTGTGTGTGTGTGTGTGTGTGTGTGTGTGCCTGCGTGCGTGTGCCTGCGCATATATAAAACCGGGAATAAATATTACACAATATACAATATGTCATAATCTTCTTTGTTGCTGATGGACACTTTTCACAAAATTCAGCCGTTCCATCAGCATCGTCAGGTCAGCTACCTGGACATTTCCATCTGCCAGCTCCTGCCCATCACGGTAATCACCCGTCATCAACCAGCCCATGACCATTAATGTCAACTTTACAGCACAGAAGCCCCTTTCTATCATATTGGCTCCTCTCATTCAGCCTTGCCCGCGTCCCTCCGCCTCATCCCTCTCCGTCACCCATCCCTTCCCACCACCTTACCAATTTCACCCGCACGCCCTCGCATCCCCCTCCAGCTATTTTCTATTAAGGCTCTATCCCTCTCTTTTGGCTCCCTTCCTATCTACCGATTCCCTCTCCTAAAATAGTTTCTAGTAAGCTCCTATTTTATTTCATCTGGTAAAAGAACAGTTACGCAGCTTAGGTGTTGTTGGATTTTGATATTAACAATAAACAAAAGACACGAAGCTCTTGGTCTCTCCCGACTAACTCTTATTCTTTACATCCTTCTCGCTCTGTTTTCTCGACTTCCCATCATTCTTATGTTCTTTGTCTTATCCTCTGTCTCTGGTTTGTGGTAGAGGTTTGTATTGAGGTTGTTTCATCATCTCGAGGTCTCTGTTTTCAAGGCTTCATCATCTCGATGTCTCTATTCACAAGGCTTCATCTCTCGTCCACCACAGTATTCCTCACCACTGACACCCTTGGACTTCACACCTTCCTAGTATATCTTGTCCTTTGAACCCAACCCACCTATTATCACTTACCGTCTCTCAATTGCTCTAAGAGTCCAATACCTCCCTAAACGATCCATCTTTTCCCTGCCTTCCACCTATTCAACCTCTGTTTTTTTTCCTCTCCAGATTATTCATCTATTAAGTTAATTATTTCATGTTTATTTTGTTATCAGTTTACTGTACTTTTTGATTACTTTTATTTTTCTGTTTTGTATTTGTTGGGGCTTTTGATTGTTATTGTTTTACTTATTTTTTTTATTTTTTTTTTATTTCTCAGTTCTGTTGTTATTGTTATTTTCCATTCTTAACTCCATTTATCCATCTCTCCCTATTTACCCTATAGTGTGTCATCTTTCACCCATTCTCACTCCTTCTATGCCGTCCTGCTTATTCTGCTTATTTACACAGTATACTTCTAACTCCTTACCAGTGTAATTTTTTATTCACCCTTAACCCTACACATTCATACACCCACTATCATCCTTAACTCATCCTTACCACACACCCACACACCCACACACCCACTATCATCCTTAACTCATCCTTACCACACATCCACACACCCACTATCATCCTTAACTCATCCTTACCACACATCCACACACCCACTATCATCCTTAACTCACCCTTAATCCACACATACCCACACACCCACTATCATCCTTAACTCATCCTTACCACACACCCACACACCCACTATCAACCTTATTTAACATCGCCATCCCCTCACTTAACCCTTCCTCATTCCTTTACTCTCACCCCACCCTCAGTGACACTCACCTACAGTCATCACCCCACACCCACACTAACCCACCTAACACAACAAACCCACTCACCCACCCACCCCCCACCAACCAACACACCTACCGCAACAGATCCCACCCAGCCTCAACCTTCCCCACCCACCCTCAACCAATCAACACACCCTCTCCGACAATCCCACCCACACCCACCCATCCACTCAAATCCACCCACTTAACCCATCCAACACACCCACCAGTACACCCACCCCAACAAACTCACTCAGCCACATCAACCCACACCCACCCACCCAACCACCCACCCCCATACCGTATGTTGGCTCACGTACTCACCACCACTACCCATACCTGTCACCACAACCATAACAGAAGGCGTAGAACTATCACCAGCTCCCAGATCACTCCTGCTGTAACCCAAGCCTTCTCCTCAAGGGATTCTTCTCCTGTTAACTTTTACCGATCTTTCTTTTGACTTTCAACCCCTAACTTTATTTTTTATTTCTTTCTTCGTCTTCCTCTGTGGCAGTTTTGATTATTTTTTTATATATTTATGCATTGTTATTTTTGTTTATTGTATATTAATTTTTTCTTTCTTCGTTATATTCATTATTATATTTTTAGTTAAGTGTGTTATTGCTAAATTTTCACTTGTTTATTTACCAGTTTACATTTTTCATCATATCTAATGCCTCTTCCCTTTCCTTGCTATTATCTATTCGTGTTTCTTTCTCATAAATTTATTCTTTCCCTCTCATTTTTGTTTTGTTTATATCTCTTGCTTCTGTTTCCTTAGTATCTTCTTCTTCTTCTTCTTCTTCTTCTTCTTCTTCTTCTTCTTCTTCTTCTTCTTCTTCTTCTTCTTCTTCTTCTTCTTCTTCTTCTTCTTCTTCTTCTTCTTCTTCTTCTTCTTCTTCTTCTTCTTCTTCTTCTTCTTCTTCTTCTTCTTCTTCTTCTTCTTCTTCTTCTTCTTCTTCTTCTTCTTCTTCTTCTTCTTCTTCTTCTTCTTCTTCTTCTTCTTCTTCTTCTTCTTCTTCTTCTTCTTCTTCTTCTTCTTCTTCTTCTTCTTCTTCTTCTTCTTCTTCTTCTTCTTCTTCTTCTTCTTCTTCTTCTTCTTCTTCTTCTTCTTCTTCTTCTTCTTCTTCTTCTTCTTCTTCTTCTTCTTCTTCTTCTTCTTCTTCTTCTTCTTCTTCTTCTTCTTCTTCTTCTTCTTCTTCTTCTTCTTCTTCTTCTTCTTCTTCTTCTTCTTCTTCTTCTTCTTCTTCTTCTTCTTCTTCTTCTTCTTCTTCTTCTTCTTCTTCTTCTTCTTCTTCTTCTTCTTCTTCTTCTTCTTCTTCTTCTTCTTCTTCTTCCTTCTTCTTCTTCTTCTTCTTCTTCTTCTTCTTCTTCTTCTTCTTCTTCTTCTTCTTCTTCTTCTTCTTCTTCTTCTTCTTCTTCTTCTTCTTCTTCTTCTTCTTCTTCTTCTTCTTCTTCTTCTTCTTCTTCTTCTTCTTCTTCTTCTTCTTCTTCTTCTTCTTCTTCTTCTTCTTCTTCTTCTTCTTCTTCTTCTTCTTCTTCTTCTTCTTCTTCTTCTTCTTCTTCCTTCTTCTTCCTTCTTCTTCTTCTTCTTCTTCTTCTTCTTCTTCTTCTTCTTCTTCTTCTTCTTCTTCTTCTTCTTCTTCTTCTGCTTCTTCTTCTTCTTCTTCTTCTTCTTCTTCTTCTTCTTCTTCTTCTTCTTCTTCTTCTTCATTCTTCTTCTTCTTCTTCTTCTTCTTCTTCTTCTTCTTCTTCTTCTTCTTCTTTCTTCTTCTTCTTCTTCTTCTTCTTCTTCTTCTTCTTCTTCTTCTTCTTCTTCTTCTTCTTCTTCTTCTTCTTCTTCTTCTTCTTCTTCTTCTTCTTCTTCTTCTTCTTCTTCTTCTTCTTCTTCTTCTTCTTCTTCTTCTTCTTCTTCTTCTTCTTCTTCTTCTTCTTCTTCTTCTTCTTCTTCTTCTTCTTTCTTCTTCCTCCTCCTCCTCCTCCTCCTCCCGCCAACCACTGTTACTAACCAACACCGTCCCTATCACTACCATTACCAACACCCACTATTACCATCAACCACTGTCATCACCAACCACTATTAATAACCACCACCATCATCAACCACTATCACCAACCATCACCAACCACTATTACTAACCACCACCATCACCAACCACTATCACCAACCATAACCACCCACTATCACCAACCATCACAAACCACTATCACCAACCATAACCAACCACTATTACCAACCACCAACATCATCAACCATCCCGCTATAAGACTGTCACCACCATAACCACCACTATAACTACCGCCATTACAACCACCATAACCACCACCATAATTATCACTATAACTACCGCCATTACCACCATTACCTCTGCTAAATAAAAGTCCAAAAGCCTATATGTTTCCTTCCTGACAGACAGACAGACAGGCAGACAGATAGACAGACAGGCAGACAGATATCCTCTCTCCACACTAAACACCCCGTCACCCCCGTCGTCTCGTGTGTTGATAAGCTCTCTCTCCATACTCAATGTTTACTCACCACACTCAAAGTTTCCTTCTCGCACTCAATGTCATCCAGCACTTCCTCTTTCTCCTCCTCTTCTTCCTCCTCTTTTTCCTCCTGTTCCTCCACTCTTCCCCCCTTCCCTTTACCCCCAGGGCCCCTTCTCTCCCCTTCATTCCCCCATACCCCTTGGAATAATCACCATATATCCCTCCTTCCTCCCTCTCTCCCTCACTCCTGCTTCTCTTCCCTTACCTCCCTTTTCTCTTACCTTACCCTTTGGTCCTCTCATAACTCCCTCCTCCCCCTTGTCACCCTATCATCCTCTTCTCATCCTCCCCCTTGGGCTTCTCGTCACCCTTTCTTCCTTCCCTTTGAACATCTCATAATCCCTCTGCCTCCCTCGTCTACTATCTGGACCCCTTCCCTCCCTCCCTTTCCTCCTCTCCCTTACCCGCGGGATTCCTCACAACTCTTCCCCTGGGCCCAAGTTCTCCCTCCCCTCCCTGGCTCGTCCAGTCTCTCACCGACCCTTCTCCCTGCCCTCATTCCCCAAGGACCTCTCACTACCCCTTCCCCTTAATTTTCTAGATTCACCCTCACCACTCTTCTTTCCCCCCTTTTTAACCCCTTTAGAGTCCTTTATCCACTTCCCTCGTCCCATTTTCCTCTTCACCCATTCCCTTCCCTTCTCTCCCCCATCTACCTCAAGGACCCCCTCCTCCATCTCTCCCCTCCATCATCCGTCTCTACCCTCCTCTACCCCCCTTCCTTCCCTCCATTACCTACCCAATCGGTTTCCTCACCACCCTTTCTCTTTCCTCCCTTTCTCCTCCCTCTCATACACCCATGAGGCACCTTACCACCAATCCCCTCCCCTCCCTCACCTAGCTACCCAATGACCCCCCTCTCTCTCAACCCTTCACCCTTCCTCCCTCCCTCCTTCCCTCCTTTGCCTCCCCCTTCTCCCCCAGCACACGGGCGGTGGGTTGGAGGGCAGGTCCAGGCTGGGTAATTTGAGGGCGTGCACCCATAAAGCATACATGATTTACTCTGACGCTTCTGCCGGCCGCGCTGCATGTTCGCCTGCCACACCACCACCACCACAGCTGCCCCGGGCCTTGGTGGTGAGGGTGACGGTGGTGATGACTGTACTGGTGCGACTAAGACAGGGTGGTGGTGGTGGTAGTGGGGGTGGTAGAGTAGTGATGGGGGTGATGATAGTTGTATTGATGGGACGAAGGAAGGGTGAATGGAGGAGGTTGGGGGAAGGTGATGGGAGAAAAGATGATGATTGTGGTGATGATGATGGTAAGAAATAGGGAAGCTAACAGGGATGATAACGGTTCTGGGATTATTGAGGATAGTGGTAGATGTAAATATGGTTACGTGTTAACGGTAGTAGTGGTGATAATGGTGATTATAATGGTCGTAGTGGCGTTGTTGATGATGGTGAGAATGGAGCTAGTGGTGGTTGTTATGATGGTAAGAGCTCAGGTGATGGAAGGGAGGGATGGTGGTAGTTGTGGTTACCATTGAGATGAAGAGGTGAATGGTTGTTGCTGGTGAAAGTGATTGTGGTGGTATAGTGATGAGGTGGAAGTGGTCTAGTGGTTGGTGGTGTGGTGGACGTGATAGTGATGTGTGGTTAGTACACGATTGACTGTCTGAGTTGCAGTAGTGGTATTTTTGGTTGTGGTGGTAGTGGTGGTTGTGGTGGTAGTGGTGGTAGTGGTGGTTGTGGTGGTAGTGGTGGTTGTGGTGGTTGTGGTGGTAGTGGTGGTAGTGGTGTTGATGGGAGTAGATGTGTTGGTTATGTTGTTCTTGTTAGTTGTGAAGAGGTTGGTGGTGGTGGTGTTAAATTGTTATGTTCCTAGTAAGTATAATTATTATGGTGGTGATATAGTGACGTTGTAGATAACAATATGATCGAGTATGGCGATGATGGTGACACTGTTGATGACTTAGATGATGGTGAGTGATGATAGCAAGTATAGTGATTGTTGTTATGATGGTGAGTATAGTGATGCTCATCTTTTTAATGGTGAATGTGTTAGAGAAAAAGGAATATGGTGATAGTGTGCATGTTGATATATTGTTATGAGTTGGATATGGTGATGATTTTTGTGTTGATGGTGAATATGGAGATTAGAATGATTATAATTTTGATTGTGATTATACTAAGGGTGACTATGGTAACAGCGTTAATAGTGATTATAGACAATGATAGTGAGGATGATGGTGCTAACTTTCATCATCACCATAAAAAATAAAATAATAATCATATTAATTTGTTATCCAATGATTTATTTAACCCGGTTATTTTATATAGGATAGATGATGGTGATGATGGTGATGATGGTGATGATGGTGGTGGTGATGATGGATTTATCAGAAGGGGTGCAGCATGGGGGATGATGATGGGCGGCTTAAGAAGGGATGATGATGGTGATGATGGTACGAATGAAGCAGGGGAGAGGGAGAGAGAGAGAGAAACACAGACAGACAGACACACAGACAGACAGACACACAGACAGACAGACAGACAGACAGACAGACAGACAGACAGACAGACAGACAGACAGACAGACAGACAGACAGACAGACAAAAATGACGATAAAGGTAAACAAACAGAACAAGTACATGATTATAACGACAGAAACTAACAATAAAAATAACAACACGAACGAAGGAGGAATGCGGGAGAAAGGAGGAATGAGGGAGAAAAGAGGGAGGCGTATGGGGGGAGAAGTAGATGGTAGTAAGAGTGACGTTGATGGGAAATACGACACGGAAATAATGGTGGGTGTGGTAACGACGATGATGGTGAGGTGAGATCGATAATTCCGGATTATAAACGTCACATTATCGACCATAGTAGAGTAACAGCTGAGTGAAATGATGGTGGTGGTGATGGCAATAGTGGTGGTGGTGATAATGTTGGCGGTAGTGATTATAGTGGTTGTTGTGGTGATGGTGGTGGTGATGATGGTGATTTTAGTGGTGATGGTGGTGGTGGTGATGATGATGATTTTAGTGGTGATGGTGGTTGTGGTGTTCGTTATGGTGATGAGTACTGGTGGTGATAATTGTTTTATTGTTGGTGAAGGTGGTTGTGGTGATAATGGTGATGATGGTGATGGTGTTGGTAGTTCAGGTGGGGGTGGTATTTCAGGTGCTGATAGGGGTGGTAGCTCAGTTGGTGGTGGTATTCAGGCGCAAATGGTGGTGGTGAGGGTTAGTAGTTCAGGTGATGGGGGGGTGGTTGGGTTGGTGATAGGGGTGGTAGTTCAGGTGCAGGTGGTGGTTAGTGGTGTAGTTGATTTTGTTCGTGATGTAAGTGGTTATGGAGAGGATAATTACTGTCGTGTGTACAGCTGTGGTATGTTGTGGACAGTTGCCGTACACACACTGACAGAATTCACCTCATAATTTACCAACATAACCTGAACACACACCCCCCCCCCACCCCCAACCAACCAAAAATATTGATAAGTGCAGTGGCGAATTCAATAATGCATCAAAATGTATAAAACAATTATTGTACATATTTACGATAAACAAAGCGAGGGTGATTCTTGTCGGGATAAAACATAAAAGAGAAATAATATTGACACAGCTGATGGTGATGATGATGATGATGTTTACAAAGTTGAATAATGTATTTGTTTTGGTTCAATCAGCTGATCCAGCTTGTCACGTGTAGAGGCCGCCAGATTGACGAAACTGACGATAACGGCGACCAAACAGCGGGGAGTGGTGCTTTCATTTCTAATTAAGACACGCGCATTTTGCTCTGCCAAATCATCGACTGTTTCGTGGGTGATGGTAACAGTGCTCGTGGTGGTCTCTGGGTGGGGGAGATGGGGTAGTGAGGTGTGGTGGTGAGAGGTAGTGGTGGTGGTGGTGGGGGGGTTGGTGGTGATGGGGGAGTGGGATGAAAGTGGTAGGGTAGTGAGGGATAGTGTTGGTGGTGGTGGTGGTGAAGTATGTGTTTTGTTGGGAATGGTTTCATGAACGGACCATGATAATCCGCACCACCAATACCACTACCACCACCACTACCAACAACAACAACAACAAAAACATCAACAACAGCAATACCACGAACCACAGCTCCACTACAGGCAACGACAACATCAACACCACCAACAACAACATCAACTACCGCAGCTGGCGGGGCGCTGAGTGACCCTGTGACGTGATGTGAAGCTGTTGTCTATCTCGTTATTTACGAAGTTGTTAGACGGGCTCTGGCCAACACCGAGGAAGAAGCGTTTATTTCTTCCCATCTGACAACAGCTCTTTTATATTCTCATGATTTAATTCGTCCTGTGGAGAAAAAACTAACAAAAACACCTCCATCATACGTAAAATAAGATTATCCCAATCGTATAAATTTTGTTCATTTCGTGTTCGTTGGCTTCAGGCTTGATACCCTTTGAATTATCATAGAATAAGCAAAAAATGAGATGCTTTGGTCATATGGATAGGGACGAAGGGATAAATAACAGAGATATTAATAAGTTAAAATTGAGGATAGGAAGACCAGAGGATGGTAGAGACTGAGGTGGGTGAATGAAGTTAAAAGTTATGGTCCCTAAAGAGATAAGTACAGAATGTCGGAGAATTGGTAAAGACAACTTAAAAACGTTTTTGCAATTGGTGGGCTGTGGTCGCCAACCCCCAGCCAGACATGAGGATGGCACCTTGACTGATTGAACTGTCATAGTTATCTGTAGTTCTCTTAAGAGTTACACCACGTCTCTTCTGGACCAAATTGAACGTGGACAAAGTCGGTAGTGATGGCGTTGTTAGTTAGTCATGTGTTGGTATGCAAGGTGTAGGTCAACGATAGGCAAATGGGGTGATGTTTGGCTGAAGATAGTGAAGACGGAGGTGACCTTTTTGTACTGCTTCACCGTGACGACTCTCTGGTGGTGATAGTGAGGATGGTGGGAATGTTAGTGAGGATTATGAGGATGGTGTACATGACAGTGGTGGTGTTGGCGATGGTGGTATAGATAGTTATGATGGTGTAAATGATGATGATAGTATAGTTATGGTGGTGTGAGCAACTGGTGTAAATGGTGATGATGTTGGCTTTAGTGATAATGGGGATAAAAGCTTTAAAACAGAGATGATGATTTACATGGTGAGGATGGTGGTGATGGCATTCTCCCCCCCCCCCCTCACTCCTCCTGCTTCTAAGTGGTGGTGGTAGGTAATGGACGATGATGGGGATCGTCGACTCTAAGGTGAGGTTTATCAAATTAACAAGTCGTTAGTTATCTAAATAGCAGGTGGTAAAACGTGATGATCCTTCCCACCACACAAACTATACTCCTGCAGGGGGAAGTTTTCTGTAATTCCACAAGGATTTATTGTTTACTGGTGTTATAAAAAGCATAATAATCAATGCCTCTCACAGGATCACAACAATACACGTAAATGCGATTATCTCCGTGTGAATTATTCTTGTCTCTAACTTAATTCAACTCAGATCATCCCGAGTTCTTACCCGTTGTCTAAGCAGCCTAGCAGCCACCAGGTCTCAGACAATATCACAATAAATCCAATATTTGCAATTATTTTTGTGAGAATTATTCATACTTGTCCATACATCAACATCAGAGTGTCCATACCGATTATTCTTCAATTCTTACATGTTGTCTGAGCTGCTAAGCCATCACGTCTCAAACAGTATCTAAACAGTACAGTAATTGCTATTATGGATGTAGGAATGATTTCACTTATTATGATTCAAGTCACTCCTCAAAAGACCCCCACACAAGGATGACTACCAGCTCTTCCATGTCTTCGTACTGTCACGATAACCGATCATAAAGTCCTGACATTACCACAGTATTATTGAGATTATGTCTGAGAGAAGAATTAATCCCCGTTGCAACTCGAGTCTAAATCATTCACAATAAACAAAACAAAACAAAAGAACATCATGGCTGTCTCTTCGTTCTTCCCGACGTCTTTCTGCTATCTAAGACGCCCGTCCATGAGGTCTTGACGTATTCCAAACAAAAGTCTGCGATTATGGCCGTAACTATAATTCCTCTTTGTTACGTCTCAGTGGAACAAAAACAGGTCCAAACAAGGAAGGGAAGGAGTGGGGGAGATGGGGGGAGTTACTGTCTCGTCTTCTCGTTACACCGGAGTTCTCACCAATTTTGTCCAAGATGTCTGGCCATAAAAGATTTTACTCACGAAATGTGTGATATATATATATATATATATATATATATATATATATATATATATATAGATATATAGTATATATATATATATATATATATATATATATATATATATATATATATATATATATATATATATATATATATATATATATATATATATATATATATATATAATCCAGTTACTCTCATTTACTCACTCACTTACTTATCTACTCTCTCTCTCTCTCTCTCTCTCTCCACCCCCACCCCCAGCCTCATCCACCTTTACTCCACTTCTTTCCTCCATCGTCACCCTCTTTATCATGTCTTTAACTAACATTATTATTTTTGTTCACACACACACACACACACACATATATATATATATATATATATATATATATATATATATATATATATATATATATATATATATATATATATATATATATATATATATATGTATATACACACATACAGACACACATGTATAAATATATATTGGGACTTAAGGCAGCAGGTAAGGTAACAAGGTAAACGGTGATCATTTTCTGTCCAGGTGTAATCTAAATGGCAGGTGAGGGTGGCTGTTACGCTCTAATGGTGATGGTGGCGGCGGAGGCTGGGCTTAACGCTCAGGCGGCTGGGCTCAACACCATGGGTGGGGGTGGAGGTGCTCAAGACGGTGGCTGGGGTGCTCAAGGCGGTGTTTGGGGTTCCTCTAGGAGTCTAGGGTGTAGAAGACGGCGGCTGTTCTTCTCAAGATGGCGGCTCAAAGCTGTTCAAGACGATGGTTAAACTGCTCAGGTAAAGGATTGGTAGAGTTACTCAGGTTGATAGCAAGAGTGCTTCAAGACCCTCAATAATGTAACTAGATGGTAACGAAGGTGATCAGAAGAGTAACTAGGGGGTTGTTCATGAAGGGTGTGTCCAAAACAATATATAAAGCTCTCTAGACTACAGGCGGGAGGAGGAAGAAGAAGAAGACGAGGAGGAGGAGGAAGAACAAGAACAGGGGGTAGAGGAGTTTGAAAAAGGAAGAGGTTAAAGAAAATGTGTAAAATATTTATAAAGTTAACCGAGAAGATGAACATTATTTAAGACTGATGAAGGTCTGTGTTATGGTAGCTAGTGCTGACGACTGTAACCTTTTGGAGAATGATCCATGTTCTTTACAGTCGCTGTAAGAAATTTAAAGTGATGGTTACAGAAGATAGTGATTGTATTAAGAACTGTAACTTAAGGCTTTAAAAGAATATAAACATGTGGACCCCCAAGACTGTTACTGTGTCTGTGGCTGTGTCTGGACCAGTGGCTGTGCTCGAGACCATGTCTTAGGCGGGAGGTGAACTGTTTAAACCAGGAGCACAAGAAACCCGATAAGCCAGCGGCGGCCGCAGTAATGTCAATGAATAATTCAGGTGTAGGAAGGTGTTCAGGAGCCGGGAGGGGAGGTTCATGCTCTCTGACACGGGGAAAAGAACCTAATATACTGTCCATTGTTGCTCACGTCTCAGGTTCTATTGAGAGGTTCGACGCTACAGGTTTGTTATAATGCTGTCGGCAAGAATATGAGGCGAAGAATTCTTCCGTCGTGTTTTGAAATGATTTAGAAGTGACATTAAGCTCTGGGTGTGGTCTCTGTTGCTTGTTTGAGATTTCGATAACATGTGTGTGTAATAATTCAAGCGGTTGTTGTTTGCCAAAGGAAAAAACAAAACAGAACAATTAAAGCACTAAGGAAAAGAAAGGAAAAGAGAAGAGAGAGAGAGAGAGAGAGAGAGAGAGAGAGAGAGAGAGAGAGAGAGAGATACGTGAGTCTACTCTGATATGAGCCACAATCTAGTTTTAAGAAAGCGTATAATAGTTAGTTAAGATGCCCACCACCCGCGCGCTGCTGTCGACGAGTCTCGGGTCTTCAGCACAGTACTTTCCCCGGATGATTGATATAGTTATTTTTGAGCTCCCCGGCTGTTCATTTGCACCTAACTCACAGCGGGGGAATTAACCATTATCATAAGTGCCTTTACCACTCTATTGGCCCCCGCCACAACTGCTCTACAGCACCAATAAGGCGGCATTAAGGCAGGGCAGATGGACGCCCCCTTCAAACACCCCGCGATACTCCATCATCGTTTCGGGTCAAGCTTGACTGCATTAATCAAGCGTTAAAGTAAAAAAAAAAAGTAAAAAAAAAAATGTATAAAAAAGGTCCCAAAAGTTTTCATAAAAGTGGCACCATTGTCTTAATCCTACCGAGTCCATCACCAATCCTTCCATCCTCTCATCTTTGGTTAACTTCCACCTCACGAGGCATTGTCATCCTGGAACCCAACGAGAAACACGGGCGATAACGGACCTTAAACTCGGGTCGCGTAAGAGTGAATCCTCCCTTCCCTCGGCGTTGTACCTTAGAGACCATAGTCGCCCGTTGTACGCGTGATGTCCGAAGTGCGATAAATCAGAGCCGGAACAGTCATTTTGGCCATATTCGGAGTCTCTACGCACTTGAAGGCTGCCCCCCAATAACATATCGAATCTCAGACCCTATAATTACGACAGAGCATATACTGGATTTATGAACGAGTTTAGATGAGGTTGATGAATATCGCCTTACATGTTTCATCTAGAAGCTCTTGGGAGAGTGGGAGGAGGGAAGGGGAAGAGGGGGGAAGGCTGATGAAACTGGCTTTACTAGGTGTTAAGGAGGGGAAGAGAAGAGAAGAGAAGAGAGAGAGAGAGAGAGAGAGAGAGAGAGAGAGAGAGAGAGAGAGAGAGAGAGAGGAGACAGACGAGAGAGAGAGAGTTAGGAGACAGACGAGAGAGAGAGAGAGAGAGAGAGCCAGCGCTCACACTGGCCGATCTATTTTTATCGGTTATAATGGACACCTCGGTGAGCCCACGATAGAATAGGTTTTCCAGCACATTGCGAATTACAGGTAATTATGATGTAATTATACACCTTGGGCGGCTACCAGGGGAAAACATGATGGTCATTATAGATGGTATCAGAAGATTTATTATTGATACGACAAGTTACTTACCTCGTCACCCACTCTTGTCCTGACTCCCTCCTAAGACTCTACTCGTGGTAATTGACAGCTCATGCCAGGTCGTGCCTTTTTCATTAAGGTTCCTTCCGTGACCTTTGACCTCTTGATCACAGTAGGTCTAAGGGGTTGTCTCGGCGAATATACCAGAGAAGTGTGTGTGTGTGTGTGTGTGTGTGTGTGTGTGTGTGTGTGTGTGTATTTGTGTGTGTGCGTGGGTGCGTGCGTGGGTGCATGTTACTACGCTTTATCAAACAATTTCCTTGCCCCAAATGTACAGTATATACATCAGGTGCCTCCAAGGGAGCTTCAGCACAAGAAAAAATCAACAATATCAATATTGTTGTTGTTTTTCACTATTTACCTGTACGCTATTTCAGGTGTTCTGGCTTAATGAACTATTTCATTTACAATTTCAACACAGACGTCAGTGACCGCGTCGACATGATTAGTGAAGAGGGTGTCATATCATTTTTTAATATGTCCTTACCACAGGGATCGAGTGTTAAGAAAAATATATTTAAATAAGAGTTTACATGATATCAGTAAAATAAACATTAATGAGTGTCGTCTCAGAATTCAGTAACACCTTAGACGGTCTGAACTAATTAAGAATTCAGTAAGAGTCTGTACGTTATCAGTAAAATAAACAACAGTGAGTGTCGCCTTCACAGAGTTCAGTAACATCTCGGGGAGCACCAATAAGATAAATGTATCAGTGTGTGCTATCTAAAAATATTGGAATAGTTTACATTCTACCGGTACCGTAAACTTAGCCTCGTTTTAGACTTCAGTTAACTCTAACTTACTATTAGAATACCAGTTAGTTCCATTAAAGATTCAGTAACAAGACACAGTAACATTAGAATGATAAAGATATCAGTAATTGCTCCTTCAGAATTCAATAACATCTTGTGTCATATCAGTAAAGTAATCCAGGCCGCGTCACGTCAAAACCCGCTTCAAGATTACACTATCAGAGGATTGAATATTTCAGGAAATATCTGAAATAAATATCCAGTAATTAGTAAGTATTCACAAGCAACAAAAGTACATAAGTATATAATATAGTAAATGTAATTATTGTCAGTCAACGAATGGATTTTAAGGAATGCATTACTATGTTAGGAGTGGAGGGCCGTGGTCACCAACCCTCAGGCACTTTGATGGCATCTTGATTGATTGTTAGAGATTGTAATAAGCCGAAGAGTGATTATGTTTGTTCTTTCCATACATCAAGAAGACTATACACATAAAAATGCTATAATTACGTCAGTGCATACAGGAGCTGCTTACGTGTATTGGTTTCTGTATAATTTCGGTAAATTATATCGGATCACTGTGATATATTTTCGTAAATGATAATATTTTTTGTATAATTTTTACAGTATTCATTTACTAAAACCAGAGGTCTGGTTCAGAGGTTCTTGCACAACAAAATTAAAAATAATTGATGAACAAATAAAAAAGTTAATATGAAGAAAACTAAAAATAGAAAAAAAAAAATTGGGGTGCAGTGACAGTGAACATGACCGCAATAAACATCATGTGGCCGTCGTTCGTCTGCCAGACATCATACTTAATTTCTTGAGAGATAAAGATTTTTTCCCTTGTAGCCATAATTCGTGGTGATAACAGCAGTTTGTGGCAGGAGGGGCTGGCGGGGGCCCGTGACCCCAGGAAGGCTGGGGACCTGCATTGTTTGCGCGTTTAGCTCACTCCCCCCTGCTAAGCTGCCGGCCAGGCCACCCCTGTTCTTTATACCTGAGTTAACTACATTACGGCGGGGAATTTATTAATACATTACGTTATATTTACGAGGGATTTAAACATCTGTTTGGTCTGCTGAGGCTATCATACTAGCTCACAGCGGGGTGGCCATGTTTATGTGCATTTAAAAACCCGTTGGTGTATACTTTTGGCCCCTGATAATATATACCATTTTATTAAAACTGATCTATAACTGGATGCAGAAGTTTATTGTCATGTTTTCACCTGCTGCTCTACCAAGAATATTGACAATATTTAGTTGGGTTCCAGACCGCTGGCAATGTGGACCCATTTTCTTCTAGTCTCGGGGCCAAACTATGCTGGACTGGCGGCCTCTCCCGCATCTCCTTCCACCTAACCTCTCGGACGCATGATACAGAACTCCCGTTTGGGTTATGTATCACTCTGAGCTATTTAATATCATGCTAAATGACCCGCGTGATGGCGAAGTTTCCCTATTCGGCGTGTTGTTAAGAGGTGTTCTCGTCCAGGTGGTTTCATCATGGCAGCGAAGAGTCGAGTCCCGCTCTTTATTGACATACTTTCTCCTCTGTCGAGTCTTCTAACTCACCTTCATGAAGCCTGGGATTCTTCGTCGCCGGCCTGACATCGCCGCCTCACACTCTCCTCCCCTTAACTGTCATATAATGTCATCTGGTCGTTAGTTTCCCAATAGTGCTAGCAGCTAGTCGTTAGTTTCCCAATAGTGTCAGCAGCTAGTCGTTAGTTCCTCAATAGTGTCAGCAGCTAGTCGTTAGTTTCCCAATAGTGTCAGCAGCTAGTCGTTAATTTCCCAATAGTGTCAGCAGCTAGTCGTTAGTTTCCCAATATTTTCAGCAGCTAGTCGTTAATTTCCCAATAGTGTCAGCAGCTAGTCGTTAATTTCCCAATAGTGTCAGCAGCTAGTCGTTAGTTTCCCAATAATGTCAGCAGTTGGTTCATCAAAGATAATTTCCATGAATAAGGTTACAGAAAATACTTTACACTCTTCTTCACGATCGACCTTCCCACCGTCCACTGCAGGACCCGGGGAAGTGTGTAGATAATGTTCTTACTTATGTGTTTAGGATGTGGCGCCTGTGCTAAGGTGTTTATTAGTAACTCGAGAAGGTTAACACTATAAGTGACCATTTTCCAGTAAACACTTGTAGGTCATTGTTTACCAGAACATGAGAAGTGTGTGTACATGATGGTGTTGCTTGAGGAAAGGGATTCATTATTTACTAGAGAGTTTTAGGGGCATGGTGATATTCTTCTTCTTCAGTGTCTCCAGTGTGTTGATGTTATATTGTATTATTGTATTGCACTTTAACAAATATTGTCTCTAAGCCCGTTGTCTAGGTGTGTAAGGACGTGATGATATCTGCTACTGACTGCCGTGTTGTAGCTCTTGGCGTGAGTTTTGAAGGTCACTGAAGAGTGTTAAGAACAATTTCCCTTGTTCTCACAGAGTATCTTCTTTGATACCTATATCTATCCCTGGCTGGTCGCTGGTGTAGGAAGAGACTGCTGGCACCGTTGGGGCTGGTACCTATGACAGCCCACAGATCGCTGAGGGTCTTTTTTATCAGGTTATTAAAATCCAAGGTAGAATTGTTATGTTTTTTCTCATGATGAGGTTTTGTATTTATCCTGCTGTATGTTCCGGGTATAAAAAAAGTAAATATAAACCTGACAATGAAAACCAAAGATGTAATGTCTGAGGCGACTGTAGGGAATTATATCTACAGTATTTATTTACGAAAATTACTTTAGATATGTAGCAAGTATGACTTGTAAGAGAGTGAGGTGTGTAATAATAATAATAATAATAATTAACGGTTTATTGAAAGAACTTGGCAGCCAGAAGGCTGAAAATATACAGTTACATATTTGGGGAATGGGTTTCGAATTACAAATAATATACAAGTAACATAAGTGATATAAATAAGATATATAATAACTAGATGGGGAAAAGCTCAAACTACAGTGCATTTCAACATAGTGACAGTGCAAGGAGTAGTGTTTACTGGGAGTGAATACACTGGTCTATTACAAGTTATTGATAATTTTTACAATGGTTGGGACTGGGCTGTTCTTATAGCGATCAGTTCGTGCACGTATGGGCTGGATGCGTGTGTGTGTGTGTGTGTGTGTGTGTGTGTGTGTGTGTGTGTGTGTGTGTGTGTGTGTGTGTGTGTGTGTGTAGATATGTTAAATTAAAGAAACAATCCACACGCAAATAACATCCACCAGTCAGGTCAGGAAGACTGGGGTCAAAGTTGTTTACATGGAGTCAATATTAGTCAGAAATATTTAGCAGAGTTACTGGTTGAAGAAAATGTACTCGTGGTGTGTTGCAGTGTACACTTTTGGATTATATCATTGTAACTCCGTGCTTGCCTGTCTATCTCCTGTCACTTTGTATTTGTCAGTCTTGCTGTCTATCCTGTGTCTGTCTCTCTTTTCCATCTCTTCATCTGTCAATATTAGGGCTTGTTCATCGTGTCTGTCTGTCTTATTCCTCGCGTTATCTGTCAGTATTGTTGTGTTATTATGTTTTTCTGTGTATCTGTCGGTGCTGTCTATCATGTGTCTACCTATTACTCATGAATCTCTTCACCTGTCACTGTTGCTCTCTGGCGTGTGTCTACTTGTCTCCCCATCACTGTCTGGTTGTCAAGTCCCTCTCTCTCTCTCTCTCTCTCTCTCTCTCTCTGTGATTCCTTTTGTATTAATTTACCTTTTTCTCAGTCTGTCTGTCTGTTTATCTTTACATCTCTCTCTCTTTCTCCCTTTGTATTCATTTTCTCTTTCTTCTCTCTCTCATTCCATTTGTATTCATTTATCTCTCTCTCTCTCTCTCTCTCTCTCTCTCTCTCTCTCTCTCTCTCTCTCTCTCTCTCTCTCTCTCTCTCTCTCTCTCTCTCTCTTTCTCAACTTCATGAGTCATTATAAGATACCAATCAATTAAGCATCAGACAGAGCGGGATTCCTCTCGCTCGTCCAGTGAGTCCTGAGGGCGGCTTTGTCTCTTAGTGACGCCGCTGAAGAACAATGCCCCGCCTCCCGTCTCTGATGAACGTGATAGCCCGAAACTATTCTCATGCAACATATTTTTCGACAGGGGGTCTTGCTTGACCCTGGCCGTAGTGACTTTATCTCGTGGGCAGTAAACGCTCAAGCACAGGTCCGGGCAAAGTTGCTTGCTTGCACAAGTTGTAAGGCTCCTACCCGACTCGACTTCAGTCTACTAGACCCACCGCCGCGTCTCTCTCCGTTACTAACACCACCAACACCAACAGCAACAACAACACCACCATCACCACGACCAACAACGACAAAAACAACAACTACTTCAGCACCACCAGCACCACCACCAGCAACATTACCACCACCGCCACCACAATGAGCCAATCTTTTGGACGAGGCCGTTTTCTTTCAACTCGTCTCTCAGGGGGAGGTTCTGTATTTCTTCTTATTATTATTATTGTTATTATTATTTTTTACTTGTAGTGTCGTAGGTACGTGATTATTGTAGTGGACGTGAATAGAGAGATAGAGAAAATGTGTGTGTAAATATCTATGTGTCTGAGAGAGAGAGAGAGAGAGAGAGAGAGAGAGAGAGAGAGAGAGAGAGAGAGAGAGAGAGAGAGAGAGAGAGAGAGAGAATTACATTGACCCCATCTTGACTTCCACTATTTGTATACCCTGGATGACCTAGGTAAGGGGAAAGGAGGGAGAGGAGGAGGGGAGAGAAGCAGCCTGAAGTAAACTTTAATAACATGCCATAACGTTTCAACTGGCCATCGATTACGAATTACATGCAAAGCCACGTAATTAGCATTGCTTCCCTCCGCCCTTGCACACATCGCCCCACCCTCTCCCTCCCTCCCTCCCTCCCTCCTCCCTCCACACATACACGTTCTCACTGCCTTCCCTCCCACATTTCTTTCCCCTCCAGTTTTCTTTCATTTCTCCTTCCGTTTTCCTTCACATCTTTTTCCTTTCTCCTCCCCCACCACCACCACCACCTCATCACCACCCACCACCACCATCACCACCACCACTACCACCAGCCATCCAGCCAGCCGTCACCACCATCAACCATAACCACCACCAACCATAACCACCACCAACCATAACCACCACCAACCATAACCACCACCAACCATAACCACCACCAACCATAACCACCACAAACCACAACCACCACCAACCACAACCACCACCAACCATAACCACCACCACCACTATCTCCACCACCACGATCTTCATCTCCACCAACCATCACCACACGACCGAGTTTAATCAGTACATTTCACCCTCCACCTCACCCTCCACCTCTCCCTCCGCCTCTCCCTCACCTCTTCTCCCAACTCCCCCATTTACAAACTGCTATTTTTATTCATTACTTATTATGTCTTATGACGGATGACGTTGGCAGAGTAAAAAACGGATAGACATCACCAACATCATCATGGAATTATTTCTCTCTCTCTCTCTCTCTCTCTCTCTCTCTCTCTCTCTCTCTCTCCCTTTCATTCTGTCTTTACTATTTTTCGTTTCTGTTCCGTGACATTTTAGACATCGTCACCAAATAATTAATCAAGATAAGGCATCATTATGTGAGGTTTGTTTTCTTAGTAGTTTATTTTAATATTGTTATTCCCTTTGTTTACGTGGTCTAATTTTTATAAGAAGTTATCGTTCAAGTGTAGCTAACCGAAACAGAGTGATCGATGTTTGATTCTTGAGTACGATGACTTATTATCTTGAGTGCAATGACTTGACCCCTTGAGTACGATGAATTGATGTCTTAAGTACGATGACTTGACCTCTTGAGTGCGATGATTTAATTGAGTACGATGACTTAACCCCTTGAGTGCGATGACTTAATTGAGTACGATGACCTAACCCCTTGAATTACGATGAATTATCCACTTGAGTACGATTACCCCACCTCATTTTGAGTGCAGTGTCATCATACTCAAGGGAGTAAGTCACCATATTGAAAAAAAGTTAAGACATCATACTCAAGGGTTAAAAGCATTGTACTCAAAGGATTAAAGCGTTTTACCTAAAGAATGACGTTATTAAACACTGAAGGATTCACTCATTGTACTCCAAGTCACTGTACTCCAAGGGATTCACTCATTGTACTCAAAACTATTGCATTAAATGGGCTAATTCACTGTACTTAAAGGCTTAACAAAATTATCTCTTTCTGGGCTAATTCATTCACCTCGGGGAGTTACTGAAACGGTTAAACTAATTATATTAAAGCAACAACAACAACAACAAAACGAGAACAACAACAACGAGAACAACAACAACAAGAACAAGAACAACAAGAACAACAACAACAACAAAAACAACAAAAATAAATATAACAATAACAACAGGAACAACAACACATTTATTCATTATAGTAAATTAAAAAATTTCTCTTTCATAATTCTTACATTAGTCACAATTTTCATAATATTTCATTTTATTAAGCAAATATTTTTTTTATGTTTCAACCTCTATAATTACTCTTATTAATAATTATAGCCATTGTGTATTATAAGTGCCACATCCATCACATTACTCTTTCATTACTTTACAGTTTAATGAAGAAATCACCTTATATATAATTTTTTATTTTCCTCTTCTTAGTCATTATTACTCTTAAAATTCTCACAGTTTATCACAATTTCACGTTTGTTATATTACAATTTAGAGGATAAAAAAAGCTTCGACTACATTTTTTTCTTACATTTGTTAGAGATTATTAGGCTTAGGATAATTATGCATTTAAAAATGGCTAAATATGCATGCAAATATGCAGTAAAAACTGAGAAAATATGCTCTTAAATATGCACTTTAAAATATGTTAATAAATAATAACTACTAAGTTAATAACTCCTTTTCTGTACATTTACTTAGTAAATTTACTTTCCCCGACAGGATGTCGCCGAAGTAGGATTTTTTAAAGAAGGATTAAATACAAAAAAAATATACTGACAAAGTAATTTATTAAACAATACTGAAAAAAGTATTTTCCTTTAAGAAAATAGAAGAACAAAAAGAGTGTCAGGAGGGAACTGGTGGAGCCCGTGCATCTATACCCTGCCTGGCTGAACACGAACCCAACACGTACAGTTCATGTCCACTGACCAGCCAATCACGGCCTAGCTAACCACAGCCTAATGTTGAGCTATATAAACGTCACTTAAGTATGTTCCTTTAAGATATTATGACGCTAAAACAAAATCGCGTATTTTCGATTTTGTATTAATGCAATAAAATGGACTTTTATATTTCAAATATCAGTAATTTCTGCCCCAGCGTTGCTGTTATGCTCGCGAATTTTTTGACTCTTGAGGTTGAAGAATGCTTTATAATATTTGGGAATTTTCCAAATATATGCCTTATAAAACAAAAAAAAATATGAATATGCACTTTAGCTCAAAAAAGGCTAAAATATGCATTTACATATGCACATATGCAAATGCATAATTATCCTAAGCCTAGTGATTATTCTCTAATTTTCCAGGTTTGATCACATTTCCACATCAAGGACAAGTAAACATTACTATCTTGGGAGGAAAACATTACTATCAGGGGAGGACAAAATAACTATCAAGAGAGGAAAATATTACCATCAAGGGAGGAAAACATCACCATCAATGGAGGAAAACATCACCATCAAGGGATGAAAACATCACCATCAAGGGAGGAAAACATCACCATCAATGGAGGAAAACATCACCATCAAGGGAGGAAAACATCACCATCAAGGGAGGAAAACATCACCATCAATGGAGGAAAACATCACCATCAATGGAGGAAAACATCACCATCAATGGAGGAAAACATCACCATCAATGGAGGAAAACATCACCATCAAGGGAGGAAAACATCACCATCAAGGGAGGAAAACATCACCATCAATGGAGGAAAACATCACCATCAAGGGAGGAAAACATCACCATCAATGGAGGAAAACATCACCATCAATGGAGGAAAACATCACCATCAATGGAGGAAAACATCACCATCAATGGAGGAAAACATCACCATCAAGGGAGGAAAACATCACCATCAAGGGAGGAAAACATCACCATCAAGGGAGGAAAACATCACCATCAAGGGAGGAAAAGATCACCAATACAATAAGAAACAACAGCGAAATAATGAAAAATATATTTGTCATACTAGCGGATTTTTTCTTATCTATAATAATATTTCTTGAATAATAATAACAAAAAATTATAAGAAAAGATTATTTTTAGATTTTATTGTTTTTTTTCCGTCTTTTAAATCGTCCTAACCCCTTGAGTACAATTTTAATCCTTTGAGAAAGTAAGATAACACTGTACTCAAGGGGTTAGTTAATTCAATGTTCTTAAAAGGTAAAGTCATCTTATCATCGTTTTCAAGGGGTTAAATCATCGTTCTCAAAGGGTTAAATCATCGTTCTCAAAGGGTTAAGTCATCGTACTCAAGGGGTTTAAATCATCGTACTCAAGGGGTTAAGTTATCGTACTGAATGGGTTAGCTCCAGCCGCGTCCACCGTGCGTATTGGAAAACTGTGAGCGTCCCATTAAACCAGAAGATATTATTAATTTATTAGGGACTTTGACTCATAGTGTTGGTCCAAATAAAGATATGCCCCGAAAACCAGTGCCCCCCCCCCCGTACCCATACCACTATTTCTCACCTCCCTCCCAAAAAAAATCTTCCTCACTACCCAAAAAATGTTTCTCAATCTCCCATAGGTCTTCCTCATCCCTCCCCTCTCTTCAAAATAATACAACAACATCTGCCCACAACTCCTCCATTAAATCTCTCTCTCACCACTCTATCAAATTTTCCTCACCCCCCCTATCAAATCTTCCTCATCCCTATTAAATCTTCCTCACCCCTTCTTCAAATCTATCTCATCCCTCCCTCAAATCTTCCTCACCCCTCCATTAATTTCCTCACTCCTAAAAAAAAAATATTCCTCCTCCAAAAAAATACTTCTCACTCCCCCAATAAGAATCTTCCTCACCCCCCAGGAAAAACAAAAACAAAACAATATCTACGACGTTTGTGTTGTCGAGTTTATAATGGTCGCTAGAGGCTATGTTGACATCTGGGTAAACAAGTTAGTATCCAGTAGGTAGTTTTATCATAGAACTATCTCTAATCTTACAATTATCTTTATATTAGAACTATCTTTATAATCATATCTAGCTTTATCTTACAGCTATCTCTATCCTAGAACTATCTCTATCTTTCACCTATCTATATCTTCCAACAATTATTGGTAAAATTCGAAAAAAAAATCAAAATAAAAAATTTACAGTTTACTCCCTAAATGTATAATCGTTCCCTATTAGACAACAAAAGAAACGAAATCTAGTGGCGGTGTGGTGGTGGTAGTGGTAACAGTAGTGGTGATGGTTATAGTGGTTGTGGTGATGGTGAAGCTTGTGTTGGTAGTAATGTTAATAATGGTGCTAGGGAAAGGTTGTGATGGTAGTTAAGTTAATAGTGGTGATAGTTATCCCTTATCTGTAACCATATTTGAACCGAAGGAATAATATCGTACAGGTAATCACAGGTAACAACCCCCCCCCCCCCACACACCCTACCCACACAAATAAAAACCTTCAATATCACTTCCCCAGAAATAAAAAAACACCCCTTCAAGGAAAAATAAAACAAAGAAAAAAGACAAAATCCAACTGTGTTTATGTGGTAGAAGAAGTGGTAGTAATGGTGGTGATGGTGGTAGTAGTGGTAGTGGGTGGTGATGGTGGTAGTATTGGTAGTGGGTGGTGGTTGTCCATAGAGGGCGGCGTCCACTGTTGCTGCAGGGGTAGAGAGAGTGTGTGTGTGTGTGTGTGTGTGTGTGTGTGTGTGTGTGTGAGGAGGAGGAGAGGGGAAAATGCACAACAGAAGGGGTAGTCGTGTGTGCTTGGGGGGTTAAGGTGAAGTTTGGGGTGGGAGACTGGGATGGGAGGAGGGAGGAGGGGGGCTGGAGGTTGGGAGGGAGGGAGGGGAGCTGGAGGTTGGGAGGGAGGGATAGGGGCTGGAGGTTAGGAGGGAGGGACTGGAGGTTGGGAGAAGGAGGGGATGGTGGTGGTGGTAGGAGGGGAGAGGAAGGAGGAGAGGAGAGGAAGGAAAGAGAGAGAAAAAGAGAGAAAGAGAAAAAGAGAGGAATGAAAAGGAGAAGTGTGTGTGTGTGTGTGTGTGTGTGTGTGTGTGTGTGTTGGGTATGTATCCTTCGTCCTGTTAAGCAAGGCTGCACTGTACTGCAGGGCCCGGATATACTGCGTAATACCTTATAAACTTTTTCCCCCGCGATAATAACATTCAAGCCGCAGGTTTACGATAGCATCAATCAGTCATGGTAGTGGCGCGCCGTGGGGGGAGAGAAAATAGAAAAAAAAGGTAAAAGAGCTGAATAAATATGGATGAGGTATTATTTGCCCTTTTTTTTTAGTTTCTATTTTTTCAGCTAGTAGTTGGGGGAGGGAGGAGGAGGAAAGGGTGTGAGAGAGAGAGTGGTTATGAGGAAATGAGGAAGAAGATGGGGGTGAGGTGTAAGGGAGAAGAGAAAGAGGAAACAAAAATATCGAGGGATGAAGAAGAGAAGGAGGGAGATAGTGAGTGGGAGGTAAGGAAAGAGACATAGGTAGAGGGAGAGGTGAGGGCGAGAGGGAGGGAGTGATGGTGGAAAGGGATAAGAAGTAAGGGAAGGGGGTAGAATGGGAGAGCAGCGAAGGAGGTGGTGAGAAGGAGAGGAAAGAAAGGTGATAATAGTTGACGAGAGGGGACGCCCAGGGATGAAAGAAGAAAATTAAAGAAAAAATAAGAAAAGGAAAAAAAGAGAAGCGAGGAAGAAAAAAATAGAAGATGAATGAAAGAAGAGAAAGAAGGAGGAAGAAACAGATGAGGGAGAAAAGAAGAAAGGGATTGAAAGGAAGTGAGAGAGGGAGAAATGAAAAAAAGAATGATATGGAAGGGAGGAGGAAGGGCAGGAAGAAGGGTGAGAGGGAAGGAGGGAATGGAAAGGAAGGGAGGGAGGAAGGCAATGAAAGGGAAGGAAGGAAGGAATTAAAGAGATGGAAGGAGGGAATAAAAGGGAGGGAAAGAGAGAATGAAAGGGAGGGAGAGAAGGCGTACGAGGGGAAAGGGATTATTTCACAGGTTGGTGATAGTGATTATTGTGTTAGTAATGTTAGTTTGTTGTTAGAAATAATGTTCGCCTTGTTTGTTTTCCTCATGGTTGGTTTTGCTCGTGTCAGTGAGTGAAAGGAATTGCAACAGGGGAGGGAGAAGAGGGAATTAAAGAGAGCGGGATATATAGAGGCGGGGAGTGATAGAGAGAGAGAGAGAGAAGAGAGAGAGAGAGAGAGAGAGAGAGTATATGTGTGTGTGTGTGCGTGTGTGTGTGTGTGTGTGTTTGAAAGTAAGCAAAATGTAGAGAGAGAGAGAGAGAGAGAGAGAGAGAGAGAGAGAGAGAGAGAGAGAGAGAAGAGAGAGAGAGAGAGAGAGAAGAGAGAGAGAGAGAGAGGTTCCCTCCTAACAGCCCAGCCAACGCGGAGTTAACGTAAAACTGTATAACCTTGGTAGAGCCACAGTTGATTAAGGTCATTTAGGACGTGATCAAGTCCATCATCAGCGCTTGGTTTTTCTACACGGCAAATATGCACTTAGCAGGCCGGGTCCCGTGAATCAGACTCCCTTGACAGCTTAACTGCACCGGCGTTCGTTCAGTCCAGGGATCCACATCACCTGGGACTTTCTTACTTTGCTTATCTTGCTGATCCAACGCACCGAAATCTCCCGCTGATCCAAATCTTTCGTCACCAAGATATCAACGAGTAAAGATACTGTTCATTAGTGTAATACTCGATAATATTCTCCACATAAAAGCTTAATAATAATTGTAATATTTTATCTTTTATATCGTGCTTGAAATACATCGGTAATTTCAGAATCAAGGATCTTTTTTTTCTTCAATTTTTGATAGTTCAGGGTTTTAGAATAGTTAGGGTTTACTCCTCGATGTTTATCAGTGTTTACCTTCAAGGTCACCTGTTGTCAAAAATCCTCATTAAACGGGAACAACATCATCAGGATTTGGCTATCCTAGATTACCATCACCCAGCACAGAGTATTTGAGCTCTGACTCACTGCTGTTAATCATCCACGTGTGTAATAAACTCACTGTATACAAGGGTACACTTCTCTCTGGTAAATACTCTCTATCTCTTTATTTTCATTCAACTATTTTTTAATACGTTTATATCTCTTCATCTGTTTATCTATGGTGATCACTGTTTTTTGTCTTCATTGTACACTCTCTCTCTCTCTCTCAAGTGTCTCTTTATATGACCGACCATTAATGTGAAGGATATCAGTTCATGAGAATATCTTGAAAATAATGTTTTAGTAATTATATTTTATTTTATTTTCCACGAAAGCGATAGTGTGGTAGATAACTTGTTTTAATACGTAGTTATATAGTTTTCATGTAGTTTTTATTACCAGGAGTCGGACAGCCACGTTATATATTTTGCAAACTATTCTGATGTATTATATTGTATTCTGTTCTATTGTTTGCACTGTATTTCAACCCTAAATACATCCTCAATACTGATTCTTCAGGACGTGATTTTAGTAAACATTGTGAACCTGCAGTTGATACTCTCGCTGGTGGTACCGTGTCTCTGGGTACGGTGCAGACTCTGGGTACGGTACCGTGTCTCTGGGTGCGGTACCGTGTCTCTGGGTGCGGTACCTTATCTCCGGGTGCAGTACCGTGTCTCTGGGTGCGGTACCTTATCTCCGGGTGCGGTACCTTATCTCTGGGTGCGGTACCTTGTCTCTGGATGGGGTGCCGTGTTTCTGGGTGCGGTACCGTGTCTCTGGGTGCGTTACCTTATCTCTGGGTGCAGTACCGTGTCTCTGGGTGCAGTACCTTATCTCTGGGTGTAGTACCACGCCGTAACATGGAGGAGGTAGGTATCTTAGTACTCAATGTGGTACCAATTGTACATATCTAAATGCAAGCAATGTTTGTTTGTTTTACATAATTCGTATTTAAGTTTTGATCTTTCATTACGAAAATATCCAAGTGAGTCGCACCTCAAACCAGGTTAGTGTTTGTTACCCAATATGAGTCTCTTATCTGCGTGTGTCGAGAGTTGTAAAGCCGAACTCAAACACTCATCTACGGGTTTCAATGCAACTTGACGTGTAGATTTAACCCAACAATACCTCGGCATTTTTCTTCTATGTTTTATAAGTTATGCCCATTTCTAGTACTAGGATAAGACAGTAGTTAACAGGTAACTTTGATATACAGTGTGTGTGTGTTTGTTGACCCTAGTAGTATCTTTTTACCTTCAGGTGATTCTTACTACAGGTGTATCTCTCTTACTCTCTGTTAAGTTAGTCCTCATCCTCAAGGCAATTCTCTCCTGGTGAGCTTGTGTTACTCTCAGTGGTCCTTCCTCGAGAATTAAAGGAAATTATCTTACAGTTGATGATCTTTTATATAAATGGATCGATCTATCTTCAAATGATTCATACTCTTAATTGAATCGAAGTTTTCCTCTAAGTGATTCATCCTTCTAATGATCAAGGGAAAATGATCCTATTCAGAATCATTCACACACTAAATGCATCTAATAGAATGATTCATAATCTAAATGAAACTAAAACTTATTTAATTGACTCTATCTTATTTCTGGAGACTCTTAACAAAAGACCATCGTAGACCACCTGTAAATAACTTTTTTTTTACTGTGTGAATTGTCAAGTGGGCTCAATGTAATTTTTTCATCAGGATTGAAATTCATCAGGGTTCATTGGAATTCATTATGATTCATTAGGATTGGAACCCATTATGACTAGGGCCTATTAGAACTGGATCTCAATTCTAAAGATGAGGTGGGGATGGGAACTTACTAAGAATGAAGCCCATTCGACTAGTCCATAACATCAAGTCAGTAATTCTCTAGAACGATGGTCATCAGGAGCTCTGAAAAAAAGGACAGAGCTACAGTCAGACAGCAATCCTACACAAAATAAATTACTCATTTAATCTCTCTTGTACAACGTAAATTAAACACTTATTGTAACCGGCAATTAGAAAGTAGAATAACATTTATAAGTGTTTCAAAGTATTTCTGATCATTTTTGTACCATTCTTTAATTAGGTAAAAGTAAAGTGTATTTTAGAAGTGGCTTAAAACTACATATACAGTACACACACCCACTCCCACACTCCCACACACCCACACCCACACTCCCACACTCCCACACACCCACACACAATGTTATTTGATTGGACCAAACCACTACGGCTGGGTGGGTTACAGAGGCCCAGACTTATGTGCGCCCAGTACATGTAGCCAATAAAACCAAAACATGCCAAAAGTGACTCATTTCTCACCAGATCCTCTAGTTTATTGTCATTGATTTGCGCAATATATCGGGGAGGTTAAAACTATGCATGGCTAACTCTCTCTATAAAAATTGAATTAAACACACTCGAAGAACTCGACTGACAGTATTTTTAAACCTTTTATGCGGATGATACTATAGAATGTGTAAAAAGGGTAAATATGGTAATTATATCCAGGTTTCCATGTAACAGATAAGAGTCGATGGGAAGATAATTAAGGTGATGAAAAGTCGTCATCATCACCATTCCGACATAATTGCTTGGATAAAATCACTTCAGAATTCTTTAACCGCGGAGACTAGAATTCAGTCCGTTTGGGGGTATTTTTCGTAAGGCCAGCTGAAAAAACAAGCCACCCGGGAAAACTTTTATAGAAAATTTGAGATCAATATGCCAGACGTGTGGGAGGTAATTCACTAATATTTCACAATTATAAGTTGACCTGGAGTTCTTGATCGTTACCTCTGACTGATTTAGTGTTCAGAGATAACATTGGGAGATATAGTCTAAAAGTTTGAAGGTAATTGTCTAAAGTGTTGGGATTTGATAACACTAACAAGATCAATATGTGTAAAGGTCCTCCGTGTAAATTTGTGATTCGTGTGATATCCTGTGTAAACCTTCTCTGTTCTTCTCCCCAGCTCACTATTTTTCCAAGGTAATGTCCCTACCAACCCATCCTCATCAGTTAGCGTCTCCACCTTCTCTTCCTTCCCCGCTAACGACCCTGTCTCCCCTGCTAGTCTCCCCATCTCCCCTGCTAGTCTCCCCATCTCCCCTTCTAGGCTCTCTATCTCCCCTACTAAGCTTCCCATTTCCCCTGCTAGTCTCCTCACTCTCCCTGCTAGTTTCCTCATCCCCCTTGCCTCCACTCCTCGCCTTCCCATCTCCTCGTCCACCCCTCCTAGTGTCCCCACCTGGTAACATCTCCCTGGCCTCACCTGCCAGTGTCCCATACTGCCCCGACCTCCCCTGGTATAGTAGCGTCCCCTCCGGCAGTGGACGCCTGCGGGGCCATAGGTGGTCTCTAGGTACTGGATTGGTTCGTTCGCATACAAGTATAGATTTTTGCCGCGTTGCAATGTTTATGTTCAGACCCCAGAATAGTGAGATGCGTATAGTAGAAGCACCATTTTCCTGCCCACCTTTTTTTAAACAACAGGAGCCAGCATATGAGAGAGTAACTCCTGAGATTCGTAAACTAATTCGCTGTATTTTTTTTCTAATTAATTTGAAGTTGAATGCATTATGTTATATTAAAAAAATCATTAATGAGTGATGTAAATGAGGTAATGCTTATTGAAGGCCTTTAAATGTGAGGTGTATAGCGAGAAGTGATACAGAGAAGAGTTGTGTTTACGTGTGTGTGGGGGTGAGGGACAAGACCTCTTTCATATGGTCGATATAGAGTGTTAAATAACTTATTAATTTAGTGAAAGGTAATAATGCTGCTGTTTAGAGTTACACACACACACACACACACACACACACACACACACATCACATATTATACATAAAATAGGGAATAACATCTGTCAACACTCCATAAATAGAATCATGCCTTGTTTATCTTCGCCAATACCCCATGTAGTTTCTATCATCTCAAGTAGTTTATTTTTAATCATTCAATTGTTCACTACAACGTCAAAAAATGCAAAAGGCCTCTTATCTAACGACTGATCTGGAAAATTTACGACCAAATGAAAACCCAGAATCACAATTTTTTTTTCCTAGTGTATCTGAAACTGCATCAAATATTCCACGTTCAGGAGATAAGAATGAAAATTTCAATCAAACTTCTTTTAAATCATAACTCACAAATGCTTATCAGATCAGTGTGTTGTGGAGAATTGAATTTTTGTTTGAATACTGGTGAGAATTATTATCATTATTATTATTATTTTTTTGTATTGTCGACATAACAATCATTTTTCGTCGACCTTCAAGACATCACCATAAAATTTGACGTTTATGGTGAAGAATGGTGCCACAACGCTCCAGTTTGGGTCATGGTTTAGGGGAAAATATTAATTGTCGAGTGATAGCGTATGACTGTGGTAACTCTTTATTGTGGAGTATTGTATTCTGGGTTGCACAGGAAAGAAATACTAAATACTCCTTAGATAATATGAATATTTTTGTTTTAACTACACAATATTAGCTTGTGTTAGATGATATTGATACTTTTCCCTGTATGATATTCTGTTTTATTTGTAATGTTAATATCCTACTCAACATTCTATTAAATTATATTTTCCACTACTACTTTTCCCACGCAACATTTTGTTCAGGATAATGTTAATATTTCTACTTTTTTTTTCAACACAACATTTTTAACTTTTGGGATATTATTTCAGTTATTTAAACACAACTTCTACTTAGATAATATTACTACTTTATATACACAACATTCTACTTTCTTGGATAATTTTTCTACTTTTCTACTCAACTTTTTTTATATTTTCTTGGACATTTATCAATACAGTGCTGTGTGTTGTTCTTACTTACTTTTCATTGTTATTTTTACTTAATCTTTATAATTTTTCTTACTTTTTCATCGAGTCTTTTAGGGATAAAGATTAAATTGGGTTTTATTAGTAGTTTTTCCTTGTTTAGATTTTTTTTTGGGGCTGCATGGTGCATTTCATTATCTATAGTTCTTCCAATTTTCCTGCAAGGCTATTATATAGTTTTAATTGTATTTAATAATAATAATAATAATAATAATAATAATAATAATAATAATAAGTCGGTCGATTAGTCAGGCAGTTCCCTGTTAAGCGCTGTTGGCAGGTGTAATAGGTCTTTCACAGTCTGCTGAGTGTACCGGAACATGAGCCAGTGCTGGTGAACCCTGGTCTAAAAAAAAATTAATTCTTGATGCTGTCGGAAACTCTCAGGTAGATAATCACATTAGTAGGTGTGGGACAGATATATACGAGGCATATTGAGGAGTGAAATATTATGTTTAAGAAGCCCTAATACAAGAAAGGTTTACATCGGGAATTTTTAACTATGAGTAATGTGCAGGAATGAATGACAACTATTGAAGGGAAATGGGGCACGCGCGCGCCTCTGTGTGTGTGTGTGTGTGTGTGTGTGTGTGTGTGTGTGTGTGTGTGATCATGTTTCCTACCACATAGCTTTAAGCATATAACAAAAACAAAAATCCGTAAAAAAAAAATATATATAATGCCTTAACGCACCATTAGACTACTTCGTTACCAAGGTACATAACCCTCGTCGTTAACAAAGAAATTTAGGTGTGGTAACGTATGGTATTAACATTCGTATTTAATCTTAACTACACCAGTGGGACATTTGAGGCGGACACTATAATGGTGTTATATGAATATTATATAAATCTGATATGGAAATAATTCTTCATAATCAAATCATTTTCTTCAGGGGAAAATAATTTTAAAACGTTTTACTTTATCATTTATATTACTTGAATTAATTACATCGTATAAATAACAGCGATGCATATATTTTTTTATATATATATATATATATATATATATATATATATATATATATATATATATATATTTTTTTTATCACGATTTTCTATTTATTTTTTTCGTCAGTTATTATTTTTTCCCGTTAACGGATTTATTCTTTTCGTTGTTAATTTTTCCTGTTCCTCCGTTTACTCCAGCACACACAGTTCATTGAGTCACAGGGAACTATACAGGCCTACACACAGCCACACAGAGCTAAACACAGGGAACCACATAGAGCCAAAACACCCACATAACCACTGACACACACAGTCATAAAGAGCCACACCTCAACCACAGAGAGCTATATAGGGCCACACAAATAACCACGGAGCTATATAGAGTCAGAAAAGACCACACACGTAACAACAAATTTATATAAAGACACAGAAAGCTATATAGAGCCACACAGAGCCACATCAGAGAGCTATATAGAGCTACACAACCACACACCGCTAATGCGAGCCACACAATTAACCACAAAGAGCAATAAAAAGCCACACAAATAACCACAGAGAATAATAAAGAGCCACACAATTAACCACAGAGAACAATAAAGAGCCACACAATTAACCACAGAGAACAATAAAGAGCCACACCACAGTGAGCTATATAGAGCCACACACACACACACACACACGTAACCACACCACGCCTCCAGCTATCCATCGTCACCACCTCCTCAAAAAACAGCTGGGCAGCATCATCATCAGGCCTGGCTGGAGGCGCACATAGATCTGCCTAATTACTGTCAGCTAATTTTATGAATAGGGAAATTATCCAGAACAATTAGGTCTTATTAATGAGCAGATGCATCTCCCGCCTCAGGGAATTAAGTCCCGTGGTATAGGGCGAGTGTATATAGCTGTAATAAGTCCAAGAAGGTAGTTAGTGTAAATATGTAATTAGCAAGTTTTGAATTGTGTACATAAAGGGATGTGTGTAATGATGGTGTGTGTGTGTGTGAGTTGCAGGGCGAGTAGGAAGGGGGAAGGAAGGGAGGTTTGAGGGAGGGAAGAAGGGAGGGAGGTTTGAGGGAGGGAAGAAGGGAGGGAGGCTTTGTTTCAGTGGTGTTTAAATGTTGTGATGATGTATGGTTGTTATGGTAGTGATTTCAATGTGTGTTTCTGGGTTTATAATGTGTATTTGTTATGTGTTGAGTGTGTGAGGGCCAAACGCCTTGTAATTTATATGTTCTGTAGTTCTTATAGTGTGTGTGTGTGTGTGTGTGTGTGTGTGTGTGTGTGTGTGTTTGCGCGTGTGTGTGTGTGTGTGTGTTTGCTCGTGTGTGTGTGCGTCTGGGTGTTTGTGTATGCTTGTATGTGTGTGTGCCTGCGTCTGTGTGCGTGTATCTATCCTTGTATGTGTATCTGCATCTGTGTGTGTTTCTGTGTGTATGTATGCGTGTGTTTGTCTTTTACTACACGCGGGGTTAACGATAAACCTATACTATAAGGCAACATTTAAACGGAAGCGTTCACCAATAGCTCTGTACAGTCCATGAATCAAGGTTTTGGGAGAGGGAGAAATTCGGTTAGCTTCGTTAAGAACTTGGCGTACATAATAGTGAATTTACTAATGACTCGCACAAAAGAGACTACGAAATGACTACAGCGCTAATTAACAGACGACAAATATCATAGCGCTACTTTCTGGAGACATTAATTCAACAAAGACTGTAACGAAATTTGTCTCGCCTCGGCTTCGAAATGCTCAATGAACAGCTTCACTTAGTCCCGAACTTAATATCTTTACTTATTTCAAACCAGAGAAAGCAACATGGATACTTTTTTAAATGCAAACATAATCACTTAGAATAAATATATATAATTTTTATTAATATATCAAAAATCAATATAAAAGAATTGAAAAATGACATCACTACAACCATAAAACTTAAAATATTGTAATTAATGTTAGTTAAGCCAAATACAAATGGTTACTGTGGGAATTTATTATTATTTTCATTATTATTATTATTATTATTTTTATTATTATTATTATTGTTGTTCTTATATTATTTTTATTTTTATTATTATTATTTCTTTGGGTTGTTTTTGTTCACTTACTCATATATTTATAAGTAAAGGTCACACTTTACTGAACTAGCCAGTCTACCGCATTCCACCTCCTCACAACACACTACTAAATAAATCTTTCTAATGCAATAAACCTCGACTTGGTGGTCCGTCTATTTTAATCACCAATTTATCTCAGGAGTTCATGTTTTTCTTCGTCTCTTATCTCTTCATCTTATTTAATTTATCTAAGAAATTTCTGCCTATCTGTTTAATCAATCTAATCTCTTTCAGTCTCAGCCTTGTTTTTCCTGTTAGTGTACTACGTTAGTTTGTCACACCTTCCTTTAAACAAGTTATTTATACGTAGAATTTTTTTTTCAGCCACCAGTTCTTGCTAAGCTTGTGTGATCCACCAAGCTCGCCCTGACCTGATCACAGGTTCTTGGGGGAATTTCTGGCACCTCATCGAATTCACTCACTGTACAGCAAGATGAACCAGACGATAATTTTAGAGATTAAGAGTGAACGCGAATGTTGCCCTCCTGTGCATGTATTGTGTCTCGAAAATCTGTGGGTTTATAGATACAAGGGGAGATATAATGAGATGTTTCATATAATATCTTGTGCGTCTTATACAAATTTTCTCTCTGGGTATAACGAAGTTAATGCTGGAGATGCAGTAGAGTGTCTCCAACCTTTCATTCCATCATCTAAGACGAAGGAGATTGAAGAGGAATAGTTATGATTGATAAAATAGCCACTCAGAGTCAACGTCCCTTTTGCAGACAATGTCACATAGTATATATGATATAAGGTAACACCCCACAGGTAATATTACAACTTACCTATAATATTTGAGTCACATCTTAGGAAATGCTATAATTATCCTGAAATATAAAGTCGACTCTATTAACCAGTGTTACAACCATTTCTCACACGAATTCATACTCAATTTAGAGAATAAACCATTAACTAATAGGAGCTTATCTATCTCTCGTTGTCAGTGTCACCTCCACCTTGAAGAACAGAAACCTTCCCAGAGTCTGTCGTAGCCCTACATAATGACTTAAACCATATTCCACACTTAAATTGCAGCGCATGTAAGATAAAACAAATCTTTCCAGGCCAAGTTACAACCGTACAGGAATGGTAGGGATGTTATCATGGGCAATATGCTGGAGGAGCTCTGTGTCTGCTACAACAAGCCAATCTCTCATGTGAACAGCTATTAATCCAACTAAAAAACTCACACACTAACCCTTCCTAGCTAATCCCAACCTCTATACTACAGGCATATATTATCCCCCTACCCTATGCCTCCCTTCACCTCACATCTCCCTTAACTTTCGCCACTCTGTGCTCTGTTACTGTTTGTGGTCACTGCCCCTCCACCAGCTAACTTGGTTTTAGACTCCTGCATACTAATATTCCGGACACAAATGCTGTATCACAACCATACGTGAGTTAACACTGTGTTACAACTCCTGCATATTGTTGTGTTGATTGCTGCCACATACACCTACTCCAGTACCACCTCCCTCTACCAGTGCCACTACCTACCACCACCACCTCTCCAGTACCCCTACCTTCTACCACTTCCCTCCACCAGTACCACTACCTACCACCACCACCTCTCCAGTACCCCTACCTTCTACCACTTCCCTCCACCAGTGCCACTACCTACCACCACCACCTCTCCAGTACCTCTACCTTCTACCACTTCCCTCCACCAGTACCACTACTTATTACTACCTCCCCATTATACCACTACCAACTAACTTACCAACACACAAACTTACATACTTACCATACTACCACCTTGTCAACTACACACACGTATTCGTATAGACAAACTGAGTTGACTTACCACTCAGCCAGCTTTACCATACACTAAACCTTCACTACCTCGCGACTTAGTACAATTTCTGCCGTATTAAATGAAGGCTTGGAAGGATGGTTGGTTAAGTAACATACATTGGGTGGAGTGGAGGCCCCGCGGTGATGGTGACTGAGGTGGTGGGGGGGGGGTGGGTTGATGGGGTGATGGTGATTGTGGTGTTACTGTTTGTGGATGTTGGTGATGGTTGTTTTGGTGGTGGTGGTTATGGTGACGGGTAGATGGTTGTCATGGTAAGTGGATAGTGAATATGGTGGTGATGGTGAGTGGATGTCATCAAATATCATAATGATAGCGGAAAGTAGACGTTAATAACCAGACAGAGAATGTAATGGAAAACAAGTCAGTCACCTGCCCCAGCCTACAGAGAGCTGTAGGACCAAATAATGTTACCTACACTGTTACACCTGTCGACGGTATACCTGTACATGGCGCGCGCTCGTGTGTGTGTGTGTGTGTGTGTGTGTGTGTGTAATAATGATGTTAATGTGTATTTAGGTACCTCTTGTGGGAATGTGTGTGTGTGTGTGTGTGTGTGTGTGTGTGTGTGTGTGTGTGTGTGTGTGTGTGCGTGTGATTGACGTATACGTAAATATATGTGTGTACGAGAGATATATGCTCGTAATTTTGTGTGTGCGTGTGTTCTGTGTTTATAAATGATAAGCATGTAGATATGTGCGTGTGTACCTTCGTGTTAATGACTTGTAGATACGTCCATATACGTAAGTGTATGTGTATATATTTGTGTGTATGTGTGTGAACCATGATGTGCATGTAAATGATCGTGCGTGTAGTTGTGAGTGAAGTGCGAATAAGTGTGTGTGTATATGTATGTGTGTACGCGTGTTTGTGTGCGTGTGCGTGTGTGGGTGTGCGTGAGTGTATCCCCCCCACCATCACTCTCCCTGACACAGTCGGAGGGACAGAAATATTAGGGCACTGTCAGGCGCGGCTGAACCCATTATTCCTGTTGATTTCTTTATGGCTATAATAACCGTACTTCTGACCCGCTGGCTCGCCCAATTGTACGCTGATGTGTTTGTTGTCCGTGTTGCTTCACAAACGATGTTTTTTTTTCTTCAACTCCGTGTGTTTACCTTCCCGTCTTAATATTCCTGCAATCTCTCTGTCACGGTGTTGCTCCATAAACAGTGTGTGTGTGTGTGTGTGTGTGTGTGTGTGTGTGTGTGTGTGTGTGTGTGTGTGTGTGTGTGTGTGTGTGTGTGTGTGTGTGTGTGTGCGTGTGTGAAATAAGTGAGTTGTGGTGTGTATAATGGTATAATTTCAGGTATACAGGGACATCGTCTTAAGGAATGAGGAGTTACAGCTTGTCAGTATGGAGTTCTGGGCATCTCTGAGTCCCTCCTCACCACCCAGATAAATGCATCATTAAGACCAGACACAAAAACAAGCCTCGGCCACACCAACTAACTCCAGGAAACGACATTTATCTACACTTAAATTGGCTTACAACGGTGGAGGAAAATAAAACATTTCACATACCATGAAATATGATGACCCATGATGTAGTCAACATAATAGAATTTATTATATAAAGGAAATCATAAATACACCAAGTAGTTTGTTTTAAATTTCAGCATTACAGTAGACTCAATTAATAGCTGGGGTTGAGGTGGGGTGCGGTAGGGTAGGGCGGGGAAGAGACCTGTGAATAATCGATAATTTACTCTACATGGAAGATTACAGTAGTGTTTGCTTATGGAATCAGACCCATAGTGTAAGGAAGAAACTGAAGAGTATTAGTTCTATATTTTGATATAGAATTTATTTTCCAAATTTAGTAGATTTTGATCAGTTTATCTTCTGTAAACACGAGAGTGGCAGACCGAGCTGTGGGCCCAATCAGGTGTAAGGAGGAACCTCTCAAATTGACGCCAGGTATTCGTCAAACCGATTGTATCCCTGTAGGAGAATTTTCAGCACTCCTTGACGTCCTTTCAGCCACACGAAGAAGCCTTATGCTCTTTCTCCCTCAGTAAGTTGGTTGAACGCCGCTGACAGGAGGTGGGCGGGTGGAGGCGGTGACGAATCGTACATTTATTGTGGAAAATATGGCGAGTTTTTATCCCCCCCTTCCCGCCACCATCAGCAGGGGGCATTAAGTATTTGCCTTTACCATCTGTTCATCTGTTTGTTCGTCCGTTCGTTTATTCCTACCTATGTTCGTCTAGTTAAAGTTTTTCACCTACGTAGGATCATTAAATTTTGCAGATCTTTTCTAGTCACCCCTTATATACCGGCTCAGTTGCTAGTGGTCATTCTTCATCCTAACAAAGAGGCCAATATACAGCCATGCTTCATCCACCAATATAATGACGTTTATGCTTCATTATTATTGTTAGGTATGATTGATATGTTTATTTACAGAGCATTGTGGTGTCCTGGTTACTGTATTCACCTATAGCTAACGAGGTATAGGCATGTTGCTTTTAGCCATTTGCCTCGGTATGTCTAGCAGTAATTGAGGATCTTAATGTAAATCGATTACCGGTTCATGTTCCTGGTCAGTGGTTAACCAGTTCAGTCGAAAATAAGTCCGGGTATTCAGGGCTTTCACTTGATAAAAAGGTTATGTAGTTCGCTAACTCTGGATGTATTTGGTTGTGTTGGCGGCAGCACAGTGTAAGCAAATTCCGTCTGAGATGGTCTTGCGTCCGTTCATCCTTGAATATCAAAAACAAACTGTTTCAAATTTCTCCAAAATCATCGTATGTTATCATTTTACATTCTCTTGACGACGGATAACAAAACGAAGTAAATTGTAACAGAGATTCAGTTCAATTTCGATGTCATTTGACCTTATTTTTATACATTAGAATAAAGGCGTCAGTTACATCCTCACATTTTAAGATAACGATACATTAGACTTACGACTTTTTAAGAATCCGTTCTAGTACTGGTATAGTATGTCTCTGTGGACTTAGTATGAAGGGGCGGAATCTTCAGGTACTCGTTACGGCAGGTACAGGTCACCAGGTGTGGAGGTACTGATATAGAAACAGGTATTGATAAGAGGAAGATAGATGGAAGAGGAAAGAGGTGAGACAAGAATGTGAAGAATTGAGAAGAAAATAAAAAGATGAAGAATTAAAGGGGTAACAAAACAAGGGAGAAAGATTGAAGGGCTTAATAATAGAGAGAAACAAGAAAAAAAGAAGAAGTAGTAGTAGAGTATAATAGTAATAGTAGAGCAGCAAAGTATTAGTAGTAGTAGCAGCAGTAAAAGCACGGCCATGAACGGTGTGTGGCGTGAGGCTACCTGCTGGACACATTAAGCGGATCATTATAGTGATAGGAGTCGAGGCAGGTACACTTTAGTTCTACACACACACACGCTCACTCTGCCTCCGGTTTATTGTCGATGAATCATTTCACATCTATTTAACACCGTTCTTTTGTCCCTCCCTCTCTCTCCTGTCACCCCTGACCTAGAAGGGAATATAACGACTCACACATAGGACGGAGGGGGGGGGGGATGTTGCCTTCTGCGGCTCGTGTTTATTAAGACTACTACCATCACTTCTCACCTGCTCACTATATTATACGGCTTGTTTGTCTCTTCCTCCTTTTCTTCTTTTTTCTTCCTTTCCACCTCTTCCTCACCTCCTCCATTTCCTCTTCCCACTTTTACAACTCCCAATTCCCTTCTTCACTCTCTCTTCCTCCCTCCTTTCCCCTTCTCTCACGTCCCCCCCATCTCTCCTCCCCCCTCCACTTCCTCTGTCCCCCACAGCGTCTTAACCCCCCCGTCCCACACACACAATAATTCCACACATCATTATTAACTCCCACGTGTATGTATTTCCACGACACATATTACTGTACATAAAACATAGGCTATCGTATGGTAAAGCCACCGTGTATCATAATCCAACCTGCCCAACGACGTGTCACCGCATTAAGGAGTAAAACAGCTGATTGGTCGTGATACCTGAGAAAAGAAATGAAGATATGATTAACATGTCACGATACAGGTAAAAATATCCCATTACAATCGAGCTCATACCTGAAATTCACAATATGAAGCAATCCACAAAAGCCATAACATATACCTCCGGCTTTCTTATACCGAACAACACAGTATACAATTACATTATCAATACGATTATTGCTCTACCCCGCTAGTAAAGGATTATTGAAAATGTGAAGTGTAGTGAAAAACTGAAATCTTTGGTTGGTGTGTGTGTGTGTGTGTGTGTGTGTGTGTGTGTGTGTGTGTGTTTGTTTGTTTGTTTGTTTGTTTGTTAGTGTGTTTCATTGATTAATGGACGTACCAGGAGAAAAGGTATTGCAAAAATAATATAAAAAAGGTAGTCAGATTGTATTAGATTAGGTTAGGTTAGGTTAGGTTAGGTTAGGTTAGGCTAGACTAGGTTGCATTGTGTCTTGAATATCATGGGAGAAAAAATAGAAAAAAATCCCACAGATCTTCCTCCTCAGTTTGGATCTTACTTAGGTTCACAGAGACCATTTCTTCCCTCATTACGACTCAATCTTCCTCACAGTAAAAATCCTCATAGTGCTGATATTAATTAGCACTCCGTAATCTATGCCTTAATATCTCTCAGTCGTGACCTAAGGGGAATTTATTGAGTGAACGAAGCATGTGTTTGAGAGGCATTCAAGTCTAGCGAGGAAATTTATTTAAGGCTAGAGGGTGAAGGAGAGGCAGCAGGGGGGAGGGGGGGAGGTAGCAGAAGGAGGGGAAGTAGCAGGAGGGGTAGAGTTAGCAGAAGGAGGTAAGAAGGTACAGTAGCAGAAGGAGGGGGAGGGGCAACAGGAAGATGAGGAGAGGGAGGGGGGACCAGGAGGAGTGAGAAGATGGAGCAGGAGGAGGAAGATGAAGCAGGTGGAGGGGAAATAAGAAGAAGAAGAAGAAGAAGAAGCAGCCGCATCACCATCACCACCACCACCACCAGCACCAAGACGATGACATATGAGAAGCAGGTTCACCTCTCACAAGGCTCCCTCATAAATATATCACTCACCGCCACCAACCACTTATTACTAGACATTAAGGTAATACATAGGGAAATCTATTTTTATGGACGAGTCCTCTACATTTAGGAACAATATCTCATGACAGGACGCTTTGATGGACTGTGTGCGTCTCCCGGGTCCTGAGTGAGGGTGGAGGTGGTGGTGGTGATGGTGGCCTCGGGTGTTGGTGGTGGTGGTTGTTGTTGTTGTGGTCGTGTTGTGTTGATGGTGGTGGTGTTTGTAAAGTAGAAGAGGTGTTTGGTAGGGTAGGTGGTTATAGGTGATGATGAAAGTAATTGGTGTTGATTTTGATACTATAGTGATGGCAGCTGGTGGTAATAATGTCAGTCTTTGGTGATTCTAAACATGTGATTGGTATTGGAGAAGGTAATGGCGTCAGTGATGGTGGTGGTGGTGGTATATAATTGTTCTACTAGTAGGGGTAATTGTGGTGATGAGGATGGTGGTAGAATGAGAGGTATGTTGATGTTGGCGATGTTGCATTATACGTACGTGGAATATAAACATACAGAGGTGAAAAAGTTAAGCTGGAAAAGTTTATACCAACCTCAGGTGTGGATTTTAATATAACGTATGAAATTTAGAGGAGAAAATAGTGTAATCCCTGTCTGAACAATTGCTCAGACAACCTTGCAATCTACAGACACAAACTTCACTTAAACCATGCATATGCAACACCAGGATGACAGTGATCTATATATGTGTACACTTACACTACTGGATACACTGAGGAAGAACACACACTTTACTTTTTTTTTTTAGGTTAGTGTTCACATGCCACTCTCAGCCTCCCTTTGACACAGTCTCTGAGTAAATAAACAGAGGGATTTTTCGACACAGCCAAGTGGGTCCACGTACTCAGCCAGGGTAAACAGACCCGGACAGATATCAGTATACGTATCTCGATGTCACTTGGCAAGTCTTTCTCTCTCTCACGTGGGGGTGTGTGTAAGATGTGAGGGTGTGGGGGGGGGGGGGGGTGAGAGGGGGAGTTCCTTCACAGATTTATGCCTTGAACGCTTTCACAGACGCAGGCTAAGAGTGTTACCACGGACGAAGGTTTCCACGGAGAAAGGGTTCCTGAGACACAGAGGCTTCATGGGGATGATAATACTTACAGTACAGTTGTAGTCTTCCACGGACATTTATAAGTACAGCATCATCTACGGACAAACATGAAGACCCACAGTTTCCATTATTAAGAGTCTGCATTGTTTAACTCATTAGCACGAACAAATGGAATATATAGAACTCATAATCAACAAAAGAGAGAGTATTGACGCGTAGGTCCCACAGGTAACTACTACTGATCAATATAGAGATTATATTGACTGGTGATGTGTAACTCCCCAGTCTGTACTCTTAAATCATTGTAAATAAGCAATATTAATCCTTGCTGATCAATACCCTAGCCTGTATTTATCTTCTATAAAGGGGGAGGGGAATATTACTCTCGTATCTTTCCCTTCTTTATTGTCTATTTCTTAATTTCTATCATCTTTTTATCTTTACCATTTTTGTTTTTGTTGTTCCCTAATTTCCCGTGAATCAAAAAAATGCAATGACTAACATTTATAGTATTTTTAATAACAATGTTTGAAATGAACCTTTTGCTGTTCTGATGTAGGGCCACAGACACACACACACACACACACTGGCCTGGTGGACGTCACACTGATTCCCACCCACCCACCCACACCCATATAACACATCTTAAGTATAATATTATGACTTTTGGAGGTGTCGTTTACACTCGTTCACACAAACTACAAATATTTCCTCCCTTGGTGGGTACTCGAGGTGATTCAGAAAGGTCTATCAACACTCTTATATGCCTTATTATACTTACAATACATATTAGCAAGGGTATACACTTCCAACAAGTCCTGTGACCATTTCTGGCATATATTCTGCATATACTCAGAGTAGAACAAGGTAAATAACTATTTTGTTTATTATTTCAGGTGCACAAGAACTTTTCGATCACCCTATATTATAATATGTGGAACTCAGTATTTACCTGTGTATTAATGTCCCCTGCTTGTATGCGGTTAATTCAGAGAGTTCCAAAATTTAGCGTTCCTTATTACCCTCTTGTATAATATCCTCCCCTCCTGCTTTTACGTCAATAATTATGAATGTTCCTAATCAGTATTATCATCTAGTATTACACAAGAATCTCAGTTTTTTATTCCCTGTGTATTACGTTACCTAACCCCACCCTCGCTGGTCAGTACGTGGTTAATTATGAGCGTTTCTTAACTCCTTGTGTACACATTTATTCCACCTTCCTGGTACGCGGACAATTCAATACTGCAAGTCCCCAACAAACTCGGTCTTCTTACTTAGCCTCTTCGCCACTTGTTGACTTACCGGCCAGTATTACACCAGTTCTCACTCCCTGTATATTATTTTACCCCCGGTTGGTACGCAGATAATTCTGAGTGTTGCAAATCCCTGCCCTGGTCTGGTATTACACGAGTAGCAGCAGTTCTTACTCCCACTGTATATTATGATCGGCGGTTTTTATTGTGTTATTGTAAACAGCGGGGAGGGGGGCGCACTATTTTAGTCCCGGGTCGACAGGTTTAATGCACATAAACACCATCATATACACAATTGTGCCGTAATGTTGGCTGACACATATATGCTGACAGTCGTGTAGCTACACACATGAATGCTCAATTTTGAGCAGTAATGACATGCATATTCTTTTCATTCGGTTATTCATGGGAACAAGAGCCTATTCTCCCAAAAACGTGAATTTTTTTGTATGTGCCTCGAATATAGCATAAAATACGACTTAAAATCAGACAGCTAAATGAATATTTAAGTATTTGGAGGTGTTAAGTTAACGTTTTGTTACAAAATTCGTACCCAAATACAGGAATTTATGTAAGTGTTTACGATTATATCCGTACATAAAACTTCATTAACATAATCGCATATTAAAATACAATTATATAGGCGTGGATGGTATTGCTTCCGAATCAGACAGTAACATACGCAGTTTTGTTGTGTTCAGGATTAGCACTACTGACAAGTATTTATATTTGTGACGAGCAATTTTAGGCCCAGGTTGAATATGCTTCTGTTTAAAGGTTAAATAAACAGGTGGGATTTGGGAGTCCTGGGCCCCTCTCAGTCGATCACCTGGAACGAGACACGACATACGCTCATATAATAGGAGATAATCATGTGTCAGTTACTCTATATATATATCATTATCATACAAAATTGATCCATTCTGTATGTATCTTTATATGTGTATGCCATGTATGGGCGTGTGTTTCTGACCAGGTGATCCATTATTATTATTATTATTATTATTATTATTATTATTATTATTATTATTATTATTATTATTATTATTATTATTATTATTATTATTATTATTATTATTATTATTATTATTATTATTATTATTATTATTATTATTATTATTGTCCTTAGTATAAATATTGTTATTATTATTATTTTTATTATTACTACATACTTTTTTCGTTCCCAATACATATACAAACACACACACTCTCTCTCTCTCTCTCTCTCTCTCTCTCTCTCTCTCTCTCTCTCTCTCTCTCTCTCTCTCTCCAAAAATGTCCTGACTTACGTGTTAAAGTAGAACTAATTCTAACAGTTACCATAATTGTGATAGTGGGGCTGTGGTGCGAAGAGTAACGGAGACAGGGTGCCAAAGGCTGGGTGTGTGGTGGAGGGAGATACTGCGAAGTAGGGAGAGACGAATGTTAAGGGGGAGGGAAAAACGTACTCCCTTGCAGTAGACAGACAGACAGACAGACAGACAGACAGACAGAGAGATAGTTATTAATTCAGTAAAATCGTCATACCAGTTCACAAAGGCTCAGCATGTCCTGTACACAGACAATGTTAGCATACAAACAGAGGCCAACAGGAAGCCGAGCCAACCAATGATGACACACAAGAGAGAGCCGTCATAAACATTAAGAGTGATTATAGCGAGAAAACATTATTTTTACTCTTAACAGCCCAGCAAACAACTCGCTAATCAAGAAGAAATGAATCAATAAACACTGTTAAACAAGGCATTAAAAGGGCATTGTAAACACTAATAAAACAGACCATTAATTATATAAACGATATTTGATATAGCTTTTGTGTCAATGTTTGTGTTATTTTATTTCCTTTTGAAATTATTTACGTTGAAAATCTCACATTAACTCAACATTATACGGAACACTTCCTAGTAAAATATCACCTGATATTTTACCACTAATCACAACACTTAATCTTAATGAAAAAACGTACAATTTAGGTGATTATTGAAAGACTTTACTTTAAAAATAACTTTGCATCAATCAACAAATATATACCACGCATTTCACTAAAACATTATATAGTTTAAATATTTGCAAAGAAAGGGAAAATCATGTATCATTTTTATTAGAACTCTGTATACCTGTGATGGAGAATACCACAGTGATTCTAGTGACACGGCGGACAATTTACTCGAGTTGATATTTATTCTGAAGAAGTACCATGACCAGAGGCGGTGGTACGTGCACGAGACATTTGGTGTTGTGTTTAGACTCTCATGATGTTACTAATGAAAATGTTGTGAGAGAGAGAGTGTGTGTGTATGTGTGGGCCAAAGAGGAAGTCAGCTGTCAGGGGTCTGTGTGTGTGTGTGTGTGTGTTTGTTTTGTTTGTCTGTGTGAAGTGGGGGTATATGTGAGGTGCTGCGGTGCGTTGGTGATTGTGTGTGTGTGTGTGTGTGTGTGTGGGCTGAGCAGGAAGTCACCTGTCAGGGGTCTGTATGTGTTTGTGTATCTGTGTGTATGTGGAGGGGGGTATGCGTGTGTATGGTGCTTATGGGTGTGTGTGTTGGGGGTACAAGTGTGTGGTGGTGTGGGAGGATGTGCTGTGTGTATGTGTGTGGGTGGGGGGGAGATGTGTGTATGTGGTCGGGGGGCATTGTACTGGGAGTGTTGTGTTCGTTGTTGTTAATTAATGAGGGGGTGGGTTGTTGGATCAATAGTGGAGTGTGTTGTGGTGGTGAGTCAGTGAGTGGTATGGGGGTATGCTGTGGTGGTGAGTCAGTAAATGGTATGGGAGTGGTGAGTCAGTGGAGAGCAGAGGAGGGAGATAGGGTTGATTTTTATTACCATGAACACAGTCCTCCCACCATGAGCCACACACACCAGGATCCACAAACTTTTGCCATGATGCAGGCAGCTATCTTAACGCACTCCTACCATGAGTCACGAACTCTATCATGACTCCCCCCCACACACACACATACACACACACACACACACACACACACACACACACACACATCAAAAAAACACTCTTGCATCATCAACTGAGGGGGCAGAAATGACCAGGAAAAATACAAATCCTGGAGCGTTTAAGTCCCCGAGACGTGAGTGGTTAGAGGAAATTCTTTTCTGAAAATGAAAAGCAAATCCGACCAGAACCGCGTCGATAAAATCGCTAATGATGGCGTTAAGCATAAACGGGTAGTATTTCTTGCGTGTCACGCGAACCACGGGAGTAATCTCTGAACCCGAGGAGAGAATACGTCGATATTTGGGTCCCACTAATACTCGCTACGTTCTGAAAGGGTCGGTGAAAAATATTGTCTGGATATTGAAGTTTATAATTTTTCTTCTTTAATTTTTTTTATGTACATTCAAGAGTATAAGAGTTTGACTTGATATCGGTGATCGGTTTAGTGAGTAGACGATATCTGTGTATGAATGAATGAAAAACATGCACCGTCTTGGGTAATGAAGCGTGTTGTGAAGTGTTTTAAAGAAATATCATCGAAAACTTTGGCAGAAAGGAACCGACTATAACTTGCCTGTTTGTGTGTGTCCCATGTGTGTTGAGGGTGTTGTGAGCTATACAACTCAGGGGGAAAATGGCTACTACCACTACTTATGGAGGTAATGACTCATAGCTGGATAAAAGAGTGGGTAACTGACTAATAAAAAAACACGTGAATTGTTGAATAATCACCTTCATTCACTTACCTACGATACAGGAAGCGATTATTCATTATGTATGTAGATAGTGTATCGTGGTGTGTTTGAAATTACATTGTTTTGTTTTCTATCCCAAGTCTTTAATATATCTTGAAATATCTCCTTGTTGAGTCGGGTGTTTCTTGAGGAGCCCAATACGCGCACACTCGTACCTGTAAAATAAACTCAAGAATTGTACCACGTTGAAGACTCTAAACCAGATGAGATGATGTAAAGTGATATGGTATAAGTATAGAGAGTATTATTCTTTCTCTCTATCTCCCTCTATCTCTCGTTCCTTCCTTCTTTTCTTCCTTCCTATACATACAGTACCATTGTCTGTAAGCTGATTGCCCAGCATACAAAGACACACCAGTCATAACAGATGCTCCTCCGTGTGTTTTGTTGCAAGCATGACTATGATTCAACCAGTGTTAAGTTCAACTCAATCAGGCCAGTTCCTCCAACACGCACTACACACTCACACACAAGAAATTAAAATTTTTTCCCCCAAATTTATCGGTGTGATAAATACCAAGGCATTACGTTCTTAAAGACTGATAAGGAATTCAGTCAACCGTGTTAATTCCCGCCGTACCTCCTCTTTGGGGAAATGTTTGGTGCGTGTGGTGTTGGAACATGTAGAAGGGCAGGTCAGCTGCTACTCAGTTTTCTTCACTTAACGTGACTCTTATCTCTCACAGTTTATTACGGTTTCCTTTTTTTTTCGCTGTATATGCCAAGGTCTCTAAATGTCCATTTTTGGTTATTATGGAGTGCGTTTTGAGCATTCTTTTCTGAGTGGGCATTTCCTGGATTATGTTATTTTGATACGTGGTGTAGTTATCTCGTAAATGAGTTTCTCAGTTACTAGATTTAAATCATCGATAATCCTTTAGGATAAACAGTTTTTCATTATGTTTTGCATCTTAGAGTAAAGAAAAAGCCTACAATTTTGGACTGAATGAAATTTCATCAAGACTCCAGAGGCAATAAAGTTCCTAAGAGACTCTGATCACCTCGTGTGTTGTTTCACCTGGCTGGTCGTTCGTCAGGGGGTCCCCACACTCCTACAGGAAGAGGAGGAGGAGGAGGAGGAGGAGGAGGAGGACAGTGGTGATGGTATGGGGACGCCTCCTACCCCACCTGTGGGTGTCGGCGGGTCGTGGTGCGCTCACTTATGCCCGTAAATCATGGGCAGCAGCAGTAAAACTCGGCTGTTACAAGGGCGAGTACAGCGACGTGTCACAACATCCTCGTCGTGATGAACTATGCACGACCGAGGTGTTGGAGAATTGGCTGTATCGATACGAATCAGCGGGAAGCTATTAATTTAACTTTGAGAAATGCTCCATAAAACCCCTATAACCTGGCCAAGAACAAGGAACTTGCGGAGGAAATGAGCAATAAAACCTTTCGGACGTATCAACTATTATTTATCGCTATCGGGCCTCCAAGACTTTACTATGATATTGTTCCTCACAGCTGGGGGCATAGTTACACTTTTTTCCCCTCCCTCACAAACTCCATTCTCAGCGCTGTCTTGCAAAATGCCTATTTATCATTTTTGTTGAATTAACCTCTGCCGTGTAAATTACCTCCCGTGCCTAAGAATGTGTTCATATATTATCATTATATCGGTGTAAGTGATGTTTTGTAAACAAATAATCAACCGAATCAGGAATTATTACACGTATGAGTGACGCACATACGTAAAATTATTTCCATTACATATTTTGATATATTTTCAATGATTACAATACCTGTTGAAAGAGTTTGCTGAGCTGTATGTTGCTTTTGTCTTGTCTTATTACTCTTTACTGAATACTTATAAAAACAAATGCCAAATCTCATAAATGAGCCACAGAATATTACACCATTTGTCTTTGTGTGTATGTATGTGTTTGTAAATGCATATAATCTCAGAAAGTGGAGAAGGTTGAAAGAAATCTTCGTGAGAGAGAAACAGAGAGAGACGAGAACGAATCATAATTATTATTCTATTTTTTTGTCATTTCAGTATCCTTGGTATTCCATTAAAGTGAATTTGAGAATCATATACATTAACTTGTTCAACTTTGGTAATACTGGGATCCTTACGCTTGTTGTTGTCGGTGCTTCACTCTGATTATCTTTTCCTGCCTCACCAAACGCCTGAATACTGTGTATAAGTCAAATTAGTTCCTGCAGTAATCTGTTTTTATTTACCTTAAAAAAACACAAGCTTCTGTAAGATTATGTGACTAGCCTGTCTGGTCACTGTGATAATGTTACGATTTTTATGGAACTATATATATTGCGGTGTTTATATTATTTATTATTTATCAAACTTATTTTATTCCTTTAGTAATATACTTTATTTTAACATGTAATAACTATCTTCAAATTCTGTTTAATTCTGTTCTGTTGTTGAGAATTTTAGTTCCATCACCCCTGTGTTATATATTCTGTCAACAGGTCGCTTCAGCCCCCTTAGGTATATGGCTATTGAGTTGACAGTCCCCTGGGTAATTAAGCCTCCCATAGATAGTTGACTCATGCACAGGGCGGGGAGATAATTATTTCCCCTCACTGCTTGTTTTTGCATAAATTTCCCCGAATTTACCTGAGGCGAGGGTTGGTGAGGCAGGTGTTAAGCTTATAATTACCCCTCTTGTGACTGCCACAGTGACTACGTTTTGTATCATAAAAAACGGCGCCAGACGAGCAAGCAAACTGGATCTGGCGTTCCCTTTTAATCCCACAATGACACGTTTTAGTGCTTCGCCAGACTTATTGGATAGTGTGAGTGTAATGGCGCATGTTAGCTAAATCAATTAGACTAAAACTTCAGGAATAGCTGTTTCTCCATCAAGTAGTGAAGTATAATAAATATGAATGTACTGTATCAAACGAAACTATACTCTTAATTCTATCTCTCATACACACACACACACACTCTCTCTCTCTCTCTCTCTCTCTCTCTCTCTCTCTCTCTCTCTCTCTCTCTCTCTGAGTGAGAGAGATACTGGAAAAAAATTATGAATACGTCGATTTTTTGTTAAGAGATTGTTTGATAATCTCCAGAGTTTCAACCAATTGTCTGTTGAACAAATAGGCGAAACATCTTGCGGCGGACCACACAAGAACATTCAGCCACTCTCAGTTATGAGTTTTTCTGTCGAGTTTATTGAAGGACAGAATAAATGATAAATTTTAGGATATTTGTTTTCCATTCCCTTAAGGTCTGTACAATCTGTCAGGGCATCCACCAGACTGATAAAAAATCCACGCCTTTATACCTTACCATAGAGGATCAGATTATAGTGAATAATGTGCTTAGAGTATTTAAATCTTGCACTTTTTTTTTTGAGATTCATATATTTTAAACACCACTGAAATAGTAACCGAGGATATTAATCATAAATAAGAAACTTAATACGAGTAAAAGTTAAACTACTGGAGAATTAACCTGTTTCCAGATTTTGTTTTCATATGACGGATACATATTTAGTTTTCTTTTAATCCCGGGAGAATATATTGATTCCACTGGTAGCGTAAATAAGCCATGGTGTAATTTCATTATTCTCATCACCCACACGATAATTACCCGCATATTACCACATCCCTTACCCTGTTTCACATTCTGATCACTATACCACCCGCCCTTACCACCACCACCCGACCTTACCACCACCACCCGACCTTACCACCACCACACATCCCCACTGCCCACCACACCTCTCCACTGCCCACCACACCTCCCCACTGCCCACCACACCTCTCCACTGCCCAGCATACTTCTCCACTGCCCCCACCCCACTGCCCACCACACCTCCCCACTGCCCACCACACCACCCCACTGCCCACCACACCACCCCACTGCCCACCACACCTCCCCACCACGCACCACATAACTCCAGCTACCCATCAACGTCCTGGGGCATCAGTCAAGAGACATCCAGGAAGAAATATGGCCGTCCAAGTAACAAAAGGATGTCGAGATTTATGCCCCGTGTAAACACAAGGTGCAAATTATCCACGATACATATCTACCGTCTCCTCCCTCCCTCAGGCACTGGTTTTACGGCCCCGCACCCACTGGTCTCCTGACGGTGCAGTGGGAACTAATGCCATTTTTTTTCCCTCGGGTGCTCGGTACTTGAAAGGGGCCAGGCAGCGGAGGTCGGCGCGCGTCAAGGCTGGATGATTTACAAGTACACCCCTCTGTCTATTATGGATGGTATCCCGGGTGTCATGGGGCTCGATCATTAAACGTTTTGGATATGATATTTTCTAATTAAGCGAACGTCAGATAGTGGAGTGAAAATTACTATGAACTTGTATTAGTATTGTAAAAAAAAATATATATATTTTTTTTTATTATTATGTTAAGCTTGTGAGTTTAGGAGGCGGTTTTGTTACGAATCGTTTTCTCTTAGATGGGGGTAACTATTCTTTAAAAGGTCTCTAGGTCATGTATATCCAACAATACCTCATAAACGACGAGGGAACACGGCCCTTAACCACAGGCGATAAGTCATTAAGAAATGTCGTAAAACAGATTATACCATCTCTCATCAGGGCTGTCATTAAGTGATCATTACCCCATAAAGTCCTGTTTTGATGAGAGAGATAATTTTCTTATGTTCAGTATCTTATTTCAAAGAGCTGAGTGACTGTGAGTGACTGTCGTTGTATACCAGAATGTGTCACTCAAGGATCACTGTTTCACTCTATTGTTTTTATTCTATGCTCTGAGTACCCATTTTGGTAAACATCGGAGGATTATAACTCTGAAATGCTGAAAAATACATGTCTAACACACACACACACACACACACACACACCTCTCTCTACCCACTCAGTGTTGCAAGATTTACACACACACCCACTATCGTCACCCGTCACTTGGTCTCTAGCACCGTAACCACAACGTAACTCCCATATCCTAGTCCACCCTCAACACTCCACTCCCTAATGGGCTCTCCTCCTCCTCCTCGTCCACACACGCTATGTCAATACGCTAACTCCACCCACCTCTACCCCCTTCAACCCACACCTTCCTTACCAACCTCCCTCCCTCATTCCTCGTTCTCGTTCTCCTACTCTTCTTCCTTTACGTCCTCTTTCTTTTCTTCCTTCTCTTGCTCCTCTTCCTTCCTGTTATACCATTCCTTGTTTCCCTTCTAGATGCATTAGTGAGCACGAACCTACGAACCGCATGAAGATTTAGGCATTACAGTTTATTTCACATGATGACAAACCAAACCTAACCTAACCTAACCTAACCTAACCTAACCTAATGCCCCCAAGGTAGAACTAGGCTTTTTTTATCAAGTGAAGTAAACATGGGTGAATAATCCTCATGTGATCCGTGAATACCTTCAACGAATATAAGTTATCATCTATTTCATTAATCATCCATAAATAAGGGGATAAAAAAAGAAAGAAAAAAGAATATTAACCCAAGAAACATAAAAAGTTGGCATTCAAAAGTTATCACTTCATTCTTCTTTCCTCGGTTAATGGATGGGTTGGCGAGCACTATTTTAGTGAGTCAAGCCACAATCAAGCGAGTTACCCCTCGTGTATTGACTCCCTCTCGGCCGTGTTCTGTTGTCGTAACATTTAGAATTAATGAGGTATTATACAATTTGGAGTGCACATTTTCTTACTCATAATCTGGCCGTAATCTGCGCGTGTTGGGGAGAAGAAGGGAGGAGGAGTAGGAGGGAAGGAGGGAGGGAGGGAGGGTTGCCTTGCGCGATAACACCCGCTAGCGATTGTGCCCACAGTCACTGACGGCTGGAGTGTGCATAGTCGCTGGGGGTTTCGTGGAGGAGCATTGTCGGAGGTCGTGTTGGAGAAAGGAGGGAAGGGGAGATTCTTGTTGGATTATAGTAAGGGGGTTTAACAGTTGAGCATATTCGTAAGGGAGCATAGTTAGCAGGTGGGGGGAGGGGTAAACCCTGACGGAGCATAAGGAGGGTCTCACGGTGAATCTTTGTTAAGCGAAGGAGAAAGAAGCGTTCGAAATGGAGCATAGTTTTATTTCTATACGCTCTACCGTAGAATCTAGTTTTCTAAATGAAGTATATTCGGTGGCTTCCCCCTTAGGGCATTATACCACAATAGGTTATGTAAAGGAGTATAGTCAACATCCATGTACCTCCAGAAATCTGAAAAATTAAAAAGGGTCTTCGCTGTTATGTTTTCCTGATGGGTGGGGGGGGGGGATAGTCAACATACCTGGGGGAACATAGTGAGGTGGGCAGTGTGTGGTAGGGTTGCCATGCTGGGCGCCAGTTAACACGTGTATCATGTGTTATTCACCCGCGCCAGGGCAGCTCACTGAGGCTTTCAATTTGGGACACGGTCAAACCCTCGTGTGTAATTTATGTTTTTGTTTTATTCGGTTGTGTGTTGTTCACGGGGTGTATATACTTGTGTATTTATGAATTCATATATGTATTGGATTCACGCGTTTGCATGGCCACCTTCAGTATTTACTGTTAATAAGTGAAAACACACGTTGTTGTCATGCCTGCTCGTTGATGTTGCGCCTGTAAATGATTTTACCGTGTGTACGTTATCACGGCGTATCATGTTAGTCGGGCATTGGTCGGTCCGTTACTGTTTTCTTGATATTTATGTAAATTATGTGTGCATTCGTTGGTCTTGTGTGTTCTTCTGCATTAAGTTGCCCGTGTGCATTGGCATGTGCCTAAGTCGGTCGCATGTTGAGGCGTTGTTAGAGATGCAGTAAATTGTTAGTGGCGGATTGTTTGCATACTGACGTCGTATTCACACCCCATTATTTGAGTTTTACTTCAGGTCAGTGGGTTTGTTAGTCCTCAGAGACATGATTAGGCCATTAGTGTGTTTTGTTTATTACGAGCGTGTATACAGACAGTTAGCTGTGGTTGTTGTTGTTTGTCTGTGTTTTAGTACTGTGTTTGTGTTTACTTATACAGAGGTGTGTGTGTGTGTGTGTGTGTGTGTGTGCGTATTTCTTTGTTCAGTAGAGAAACCTTCATTTTTCCGTATCTTTAAGGTGTCAGAAAGTTAAAACATGCCAGTCAAAACATACAACAACCCAGTCAAAAACATACGATATTCTACCCTGAGATAAGTGGTCAGGAGTTGTCAGAATTGGTGAGGTGAAGTTAGGTGAGGTTAGGGCATGACAGGTCAGAAAAGGTTAGATTAGGTCATCATTTTCTAATAACTGTAAGAGATTCAACCAAACTCACTTAGCTTACTTTTCATGTAGATTCTATAATTGAACTTAGTTGCTCATTGACAGGCTGTTTCTTTGAGCCACGAGAGTTAATATTAAACAAAAAAGTGAAACTTCTTCTCATCTTCATTTCCTTTTTCACAGGGAGTTGAGATCTTCTGGAGGACAAGACGATCTCAGGGTTCGCTCATACTAGCGTTGATTATAGACAAGATCACAAAACTTGACAAGTATTATGGCTGTAAATAATTAATATTGTATTCCTCTCTTGCTGTTTTGAAGCGATTTTTTTTTAAGGCTTATTAGTCAGGATGTTTTTGTTGGTTAGTTTTTGTTATTCTTCCATTTTTATTACTGTATCGTGATGATTTTAATATGTTGAGTGTTGTGTTGACGACTGATGCAAGAGGTAAGTGCATTAAAACATTGGAGGCAGGCGGTATTATTATTATTATTATTATTATTATTATTATTATTATTATTATTATTATTATTATTATTATTATTATTATTATTATTATTATTATTATTATTATTATTATTATTATTATTATTATTATTATTATTATTATTATTATTATTATTATTATTATTATTATTGTTGTTGTTGTTGTTGTTGTTTATGTTTTGTATTGTTGTTGTCATTATTGCTAGAATACATTAGAACATGAGGCTATACTGTGAAAGTGTTACCTGTAAAACACCTGTAAAGAGATAGTATTGAGAAGACCGCTCGTCTTACCAAGTTAATCATGTGACCTGAAAGTGCCGCCAAGCAGGTGATGATAAATGAAGGTGTTTTTTTTACGTCGTACTGTGGGTGGTATAGCATGATTTTGCTTATAAAGGCGGATCTCATTGTGTTCATCTCCGATTCTGTAGCTCTTAACGACATGTGAATATTGAGGTTAATGATTGAGAAATGTTACGAGTATTAGAAAGTAAAGAGGAGAATGGGCAATAGGGGTTATACCATAGTTGTTTATAATGGTATATAATTAATATACCATCGTTCGTAGAGCATTTTTCTGCATGTATGGTGGATGACGGATTGAAAATTTCAGTTTAAAGGCGCTGAGAAAATATATAACTTGAGACCAGCTTTCATTTTGGTCTGTTCTCATATATTCTGGTCTATATGTGAAAGCTCTAAGTGATCTAATCTTTTTCATACTTTCTAGTGGTAATATTTCGTTATATCAGTGAGGGAGGATATTAGGGAGGGAGAATACTAGTGAGGAAGAATACTAGTGAGGGAGGATATAAAGATCAGGAAAGGTTGAGAGAAGACCTGCTACTAAACAGTTTCTCCCAGAAGGTTACAAGTTGAAACAGTGAACACAAAACGCTGATCAGTGCCTTTGTAATAATAGGTAAGAAAATTATAACATTCTTAAGTCCACGATCAGACCAGAAAATATTCTTGTAGTTACCTGTGCATTCTTGAAGTTACATATGTATTCATGAAGTTACTTATTCATTCTTGAAGTTACCTGTGCATTCTTGAGGTTACCTGTGCATTCTTGAAGTTACTTATGCATTCTTGAAGTAACTGTGCATTCTTGAAGTTACCTATGTATTCATGAAGTTACTTATTCATTCTTGAAGTTACCTGTGCATTCTTGAGGTTACCTGTGCATTCCTGAAGTTACTTATGCATTCTTGAAGTAACTGTGCATTCTTGAAGTTACCTGTGCATTCCTGAAGTTGCCTTTGCGTTCATTTCTTCCCGTACACAGAAAGAGTTGAGAGGACGCATCTTCGCATAATTGGGACTACTGACGCCGTCATTTTTGCGTCATATCTTAAGAGTCATTCAGTTAGAAGAGTTACGAGACCCGGAATTAAGGGGAAATATAACTTATGTATCTTTGTGTATCCGGGGCCTGCAGCGGTTCGGAACAACGAGGTTTTTGAGAGGTGGAAATGACATCGGTGGTAGGAACTGACAGTGGCGCAGTGGAATATTCATAAGTAGACCCGCTTGATGTCCGCTACAAGCAATACAAATGACGACTACAACAGCCGCCGCATGTGTAATCCATATTTATATATTCTAAGTGACGCCTTATTGCCACCGTTCACCAGAAAGATTTGTGACTAATAATTACTTATTTATCGACCTAAATAATATATCTGGTATAAAAAAAAATTAAACAAAAGTATGGTAACTGAATTTTGATGATTTTGAAAAGGTAATGATATTTTGTGGGTTAATTTCGTATGTATAGGCAAATGTATCGGGTGAATATACAGTAACATTAGAAAACGATATGAGGAGTGTACCAGCTGACTACCAAATGCTGTTCTTTGTGGGTGACCGGGTGTGTGTGTGTGTGTGTGTGTGTGTGTGCGTGTGTGTGTGTGTGTGTGTGTGTGTGAGAAAGAGATAAAACAGATGACAGAAAAGAAGAGAAACTCCAAAACACTGATCAGATAAAGAAAGTTAGACGTAGAATGATCAAACATACGGAGAGAGAGAGAGAGAGAGAGAGAGAGAGAGAGTTAGCTAGAGAGAGTCATTAAGAAGTAAAGAGTGTTATTAGGAGTTAGAGAGAAAAAGTGAGAGAGAGAGATAAAAAGAGAGTGAGTTAGGGAGAAAGAGTAAAACACTGGAGCGGTCTAGTTTTATCTCTGGCCAACTTATCAGCGCTTGCCTGTGCCGGAGTAATAGTAGGATTGTCAGTGACTCCTTAAGATTACCCACTTATCTACGAGACAATACCCCCCCCCTCCTTCCTCCTCCTCCTGCACTTCCTATCCCTTACCCCTCCTCCTCCCCCTACCCCTTACCCCCTTTTTCACCCTCCCCTTCTTCCTCTTTAACCTATCCTCTCTTTCTTCCTCCCTTCTCCTATTCTTCCTCACCCTCCTCCTCCCACCTTCCTTTCTTTCTCACTCTCCTCCTCGCCCTCACCTTCTTCCTCCCCTTCCTATCCCCTTCTTTCTCATCCTTCTCCTCCCTCTTTCTTCCCAAATCCCTCCTCCTCCCTTAATCCCTTCTTCTCCCTAATCCTTCTCCTCCCCTAATCCCTCTTCCTCCCCTTGTCCCTCCTCCTGCCCCTAATCCCCCATCCTCCTAATCCCTCTTCCTCTCCTAATCCCTCCCCTCCTCCTCTAATCCCGTCTCCTCTCCTAATCCCTTCCCTCCCTAATCCTTCCTTCTTCCCCTACTTCCCTCCCGTCACCTCCCTCACTACCCACACCCCCCGTCATCTCCCTCCCCGTCACCCCCCCAACATTCCCACCGCCTACACCCAGAGTTTAAGACCAAATTTAACACTTTCAAGTTTCTTTTCCTGTACTGATAACTGGAGAGGGAGTCTGCTTCTTCTTCTTCTTCTTCTTCTTCTTCTTCTTCTTCTTCTTCTCTGAGTTGTATTGTGAATGTTTTATTTCTTGTTATTCTTCTTTTTGCTTCTTCCTCTTTTTTCTTCGTATTTTTTTTAGGTTTCAGCGTGGCAGTTTACTTGAATGCATGATTGGTGTTTTTATTTTTTATTTTGTTCTTTCTTCTCGTTTTCTTAGTCTGTTTATTTCTATCTTGACTTTACCTTAGGTGATTTTTTTTAATCTGATTTTTGTTTTCGTCATTGTACCGATTTTTCCGTTGTCTCCTTTTCTTTGGGATTTTCTTCACCTTTTCCTTATTTTTTATTCAAACAGGATCTGCCATTTTATAAATTTTGCTTTGTTTGTTTTATTTGTATTTATATTATTATTATTTTTTATTACTTGGGTATATTTATTGACATTTATTACTTTTACATTTTTTCTCGTTTTCTTTGAGTTTGTTGACATTAGAATCATTTCTTACCATTTCTTTATACACAAGATCAGTCTATCTCTTCTTCTTATTATTATTTTCTCTGTTTCTTTAATTTATTTACCATTGTACTTGTCTCTGCGTATTTTCATTCATATTTTATATATATAGGATCTTTATTTATTTTCTTATTTTTTATGGTCTGCAATATATATCAACTTTATCCTATCTCTCTCTTTTGTCGCTTGCTTATTCTATTTTCTTTATATTTCCTACATAAAATCATAAAAAAAATTATTCGTTATGTTTTATTTTCTTGTTTTGTTTAGTCTTTCATATTTATTTTCTATTTTTATATCATCGATCGTTACCACTTCATCTTCCCCTCTGATGGGAAAACAAAAACTACAATATCACCGAAATAGCATCACAACAATTGTCAGTTAAACCTTCAGTGTGGCAGAGAAGCTCTTGACAAGCGCCCCGTCGATTAATACCACTGCGGGGAGTCCATATAAGCTGCCTCCATCCTTCGGGCTGATTTTGACACGTTAAACACGGTCATTTAGCGAAACAGATCTTACCCCTCACCAACACACGCATAATATTATCTCCCTCACCTCAACCTCTCCTCCTATTCCTTGATGTATTGACCCGGTAATTTGGCCAAAAGAGGTCGCGTGGTTATTGCAGCGAAGTGTTGAGTGCAATTATCATGAATATTCCTTCTCTTTAGTTTGACTTCGGTATGTGTGTGTGTGTGTGTTTTTTTACGACTGGTTTTAGTGTGTACTTAAGTCTCTCTGATTGGGAAGTATTATTGTGGATTGGGATGCGTTTTGTGGGTTTTGAGTGGGAAGTGCGGTTGGTAATTATGCTGAATGTTAATTGTTTAAGTGAGAAAGTAGGTACCATGATTCACAATCGACTAGGTAGTACAGGGTGATTCAAGAAGTTAAAATCATAAGAATATTTTCTTCAATTTTATAATAACTGCTCTAACTCTATACGGACCTCTTAACACACACACACACACACACACACACACACACACACATCAATTCTTGAACATAGGTTTTATTGCACGTTTCTTAACATTAATACTTCGATTTTAGCCTATAAGGTTTGTGAATACATTCTTTGGGTTATCAATAGTGCGTGATATGGCGTTATAAATCACTGCACTCAGAAACGAACGACGTGTCAGTGCTAAGGAACATTCAACGAAACCTACGAAACCAGTAAATGATGAGTGTGTGTGTGTGTGTGTTTGTCAGAGTCTCGCAGTTTGAGCAATTATTATATGAGAATTGAAAACAAATACAGTATTCCTATGATTACAGACTTTTGAATCTTCCTCTGTATTGTACGTTGAAGAAGTATGATAAATATTTTAACGTGTGATGGGGAATTATATCACCAGTTCAATGTTCTCTATTGCGTGGTACGACTTGCATGAACAGGTGAAGACAGAATTCTTGTCCAAGTGAATTACAGGTTAAAGCGAGGTGAGCCAGACACATTCATTTTGGCCTAATGATTGTCAATTTTCTGAAGTGAGTTTGTCGTTGATTCAAGTCGCTTTTAATCGATTGAATATGACTAGACGTATTTAAGCTGTTGAATGTTTGATTAGGAACTGTGTTCAGTGTGTGTGTGTGTGTGTGTGTGTGTGTGTGTGTGTTCATGTTTGTTTTTTTGTCTTCTTAGTTTCTTCGGATAAAGTTTTGTAATTAAAAGTTGTTTTTTCTTTACATATTCACGTATTTTCCCATCCTAGTTTCACATCTCGTTAATATTCACCCTTAAATCCTATCTTCTCCCTTAAATGTGTTTTATTCTCCCTCATATATTTATATTCTCCCTTAACTCCATCTTCTCCTCCCTTAACTCCATCATTTCTTCTCCTTTAATTTCATCTTCTTCGTTAACTCTACCATCTCCTCCCTTTCTTCATCTCCTCCCTTCCTCCATCTCCTTCTCTATTACTTCATCGCCTCATTCATCATCACTATCTCCTCCACACTCTGTCTTGCGCTCAGGACCTAAACTGTTATCACCTCATCCGTTCCTCCCTATCTACTCTATACCCTTCACCCTTCTATATCAGTTCCCTTCTTTATCATTCCTCTCTCTATTTTAATTTTCACATTTATGTATCGTGTTCATAAAAAAAAACCCAATAATATCTTGCATTATTTTTCGTTTTATTTTCTAGTTCTTTATTCTTTTTTATTTCTTTTATTCTTTTATTTATTTTATTTTGTTTTGTTTTTCCGTTTCGAAAATGTTTACTTCTTCTTCTCTGTTAATTACACAATGTACAGTGAGAAGGAGAAATAGGAGAGGGTGTTGACTAATATCCGTCTAGACTGCAGGATACCTTAACGCCTCGATCATCCTGGTTGAGCAACACGGCCAGGGAGGGATAATGAGCACATATATAAGGCATTAACACGTATGATCATAAAGACTGAATGAGTGTGTGTTTATGTGTGTGTGTGTGTGTGTGCGTGTGTGTCTTTGGATTGTTGTTGTTGCTAGCTGGAGTTGGTGTTGAGGTGGTTGTTGGTAGGGTACTGGTGGTGAGGGAGAGAGCGGGAGGAGGTGGTGGTGATGGTGGGTACTGGTAGTGAGGGAGAGAGTGGGTGGTGGTGGTGAGGGAGAGAGCGGGAGGAGGTGGTGGTGATGGTGGGTACTCGTAGTGAAGGAGAGAGTGGGAGGAGTTGGTGGTGAGAGAGATCCAAATAACACCTTCACTAAGTGGACGGCGGAGTGGTTGAATGTCAAGTGAAAATAATGTACGCGTCTTTTGTTTTTTTAAAGATTTTATATACGAGTTATACGGTATATCAATTATTATATATGACACAAACTTATAATTTGTGTTTTTATTAATCAAATTTCTGCCACTTAATAGAAAAATTAATCGATAAAGAACGAATGTAAAATAAAAACACAAATTAGTTTCTGGATTTTTGTTTTCGTCGACAGAAATCATAAGTTTGTAAATAATAGAATAAAAGTGTGTGTTGGTGGCCAGTGATCACGGTGGTCCAGCAGCTTCCTCTGAGGTAAACTTCTCAAGTGTTACGTAATTATGACACTGTATTGGTTTTCTTCGTTCTTGTTTTTTATAGTTAAAATTGTTCGGTCTTCTTCATCTTCCATTGCAATAATAATAAGAATAACTTAAGTGATATTCAGAAAAATAGAAAATCATTAAAATATACTTTTGTTATGTTACAATACAGGTGTTAATTCAAGAGTATGTAGTTGTTAACAGTGGTAAATTTTGCGTTGTAATGTTAACTGAAAATTAGAAAAGAAAATACTCTTGAGTGTTCCAGTGCAGTAGCGACTTAGTACCCCAACCCGTTTCTCGGAAGACCCGGACGCAATATGATATTACTGGTCTCTTGAGTACACTGGCAGACAAAGAGGACAAGTACTTTATTGCCTCTAGTAGATTAAAAGACAAAAAGACAGTCTACTCGTCATGTCTTGAGTAGATACGAAGACAGAGAAGACAAGTAGATCGTCATTCAATATCTCACGTTTAAGGTGGATAAGAGCAAGTCTCAGGTCAAGTTTAGTGGAGGAGGAAGGGGGAAACCACTATAAACATTTCCCATTCCCTTGCGGACACAGTTCCAGAACGACATCTCATCAGCAACTTATTCCCTCACACATTTTCTTTCCTCATTCTGGACGTGACGGACAAGTAGGACAACTGGCACATTCCCTCCCGTCTCTTCCTGCCCGGGGCATAATTAAAGTTATCACATTAAAGTCAGACGACGCTGCTACTAACAACTGTCCAAGCGCCTCACACAAGTCCCCCCCCCCCTTTCCCCAGCCTGTAGGAGACACTCTCGCCCTTACAGTCACCGGGACGAAGATTCATAATGGTGCGTAGGTCGGCGGGGATCTGGGCGAAGCTCCTCCGTAGGCTTTGGGTGGAAAACCTGGAGCCGCGTTGCCTTTTCGTCCTATCAAACTATCACAAAGTTTTTGCATATTGAGTCATAGAATTGTATGTTTATGGGGATCTTAGCATAAGGCGAGACCAAGGCTGAATTTTGCCTGGGATTCTACAGCCGTATCTTGACTGGGGTAATGGCGCGCGCCTTTTAGTTTCCAGATGTGTGATGCGAGTAAATAATACGTGTCCTGGGTAAGTTTTGTATCTGCGCCATGATTCTACTCATGTCTGATGTAAATACGGTGTTACATGACTCTTTGTCCTATTATAGGATGAAAACATATTCATACGTGATATTCATTAACTATTCTGCATCCCGAGTTAAATTGACACACACACACACACCTAATATGCAAAAAAGTCCTAAGTTCTAGTTTAACACGTCATGCCAAAATTAGTTCCCAAAGCTAAGAAATTATTACTGTTTACTTGTATCCTTGTTGCCTCTTCTTCCTCCTCCCACCTTCAAACTTGTGCGCCACAGCCTTAGTGATGTGACCAATACCTCGCCCGATATCAGATAGCTTCGAGATGCCTGGCGGATAGCCCCTAGACACAGCTCTCGTGCTTATGGCTGTGCCAATTTCAGCAGGCTAATATTTTTACTCCTGTGGTGCTACCAATTTTAGCAGGCTAATATTTTTACTCCCATGGTGCTACCAATTTCAGCAGGCTAATATTTCTACTCCCATGGTGCTACCAATTTCAATCAGCTAAAATATTTTGTTTCCAATTTCAAGTAGGTATTATAGCTCCCGTGGTAGTACAAGTACATAGTATTTAAGAGGGATGAAATTTGCACTTCTGGTACTCGCAGTTACAGGATGATAATATCTGAAGAACAAATTATATAACATTTTCATTCATGGTACAACCAGTTTAAGGAAATAGAGAGACTATGGCCAGAAGAATATTTTAATAAGATCAAATAAACGCCTTAAGTACGATGACTTAACTCCTCAAGGGGTTAAATCATCGTACTCATGGAATTAAGTCATCGTACTCAAGGATTTAATGCATTTTACACTGAAATAATTTACTGTACTCAAGGGAATACCATCGTTGGCATCGTACTCAGGGTGTTAACGTCGTCCTCAGTTTAGCATCGTAACAGTGAATAGGGAAATTTCTTGGCGAGATCCCACGAGATAAGAAAAGACAAACTTCAACAATCAGATGAATTAGGAAGTTTAGAGGCAGTCTTAGTCGAAGTGTATTGAAGGCTGACGACTGTTTAGAATTTAGTATGTGTGCTGGAAGACAGTTTTTTTTTATACCACTGACTGATGGTATAGGGGAGAGACTGCGTACATAGCTGACTGGTGGTGTTATAAGTGACAGACTGTAAATATACTTGACTGTTGGTATAATATGTGAGAGACTGTACATATGGCTGACTGGTAATGTAATAAGTGAGAATGTTTATATCTCTGGCTCTATACGTGATGAACACTAGACTCTTTAAACATTTGACTGGTGGTACAATAGATGACAGATTATTTGTATAATAATAAGACTGTGTAAATGACTGATGGTAAATAAATCAACCACTTTGTAATGACTGTGACACACTATGTTATACCCAATGACATCATAACCTGGATACTGGAGCCTGCTTTGTGACCTCTCTCTCTCTTGTGCGCTCGTGTGCTACAGCTCACAGGATGAGTATGAGTGCACAATAAACTAGTCCCCTGTTTGTGGTAAAATTCAAAATTCTCCCCTCAAACATTTTCCTCCTCTTTATTTATTTTTTTTGTCTCATTCCCCATTATTCCCCCTCACTCTCTTTCTCTCTCTCTCTCCCTCCTCTTCTCTTCTTCCCTCACTACCTCTACTCGTGCAATTTCTATCACTCATGGTTCCCCCTTCCCCTTCTCTCATTCCCTCTCTCTCTCTCTCTCTCCAACTCCTCCCTCTCATCTCTTTTCCTCATCTCCCTCTCACCTCGTATTCTTCTTCTCGTCTATCACTTCTTATCTCCCCCTTTCATACCCCCTCTTAACTTTCTCTTCCCTCTTCCCACTCTTATCCTCACACTCCCCTGCTCCTCTTTCCTTCGTCACCTCCTCACCCCTCTCTTCCTCTATCCTTCTTCTCACCCCTCACTCTTTCCTTTCACCCCTTATCTCCTTCATTCCTCCTCTTCTCCAATTTTCTTCCCCCTTGTTTTCTTCCCTCTTCCTCTCTCCCTTCTCTTCTCCCCTCTTCCTCCTCTCCCCTTTCCTCTCATCCTCTCTACCTCTCCACCTTTTCTCCTCCTCTTTACCTCTCTCTCCCACTCTCCTTCCCCCCTTCCTCTCCTCCCTCCTCCCTGGGCCCCTGAGCATTGTTAGGGAGAGCACCCCAACTCCTCCTCATCAGTCTCCCTCTTCCTCCCTTTACACTCTCCCCTCCCTCCTGTCTCACTCTCTTTCCCTGCGTGAGAGCTACACGTTTATTGATCCCGTTATTTTTATTATTCCCTCCCTTTCTATTTCGCTTTCATTCATTCTCTTGGTTTTTGCAGTACGTGTTATCGAGTTTCTCTCCTCTCCCTTTTTTTTTGTTATTCCGTTTCACTTTACCCTCCTGCGATTCTTTCATTTTCTTTTCTTTTCTTTTCTTTTTTTTTATGATGTACCTCTCAGCAATTATTTTTTTTTGTTTTGCCTTCCTCCCTCTACCACGGCGTTCTTCTTTTATTCTTTCACTTCGCCTGTTTCTCATTTTTTACCAGCCACTTCTCAGCTTTTGGAGTTTTGATTCTTCTTGTCGTTTTTTTCTTTATATTCCTTTTTTTTGCCTTACCTGTTTGATATATTTTTCTGGTTTTTCTAGTTTATTCCTTATTTTTATATTATTACCCTTTCGTACTTTACTTATTTATTGTTTCGTGTTATCCCTCCGGTTTGATTTTATTTTACTTTTTTTTTCCTCTTTCCTTCCTATTGTTTCCCTTACACAACAATCGTGGAGGAGATGAGCTCAGCATCACTACAGCTGCCTCCTCCACCGCTCCACCCTCTTCATCCACCTCCAACATGGAGTCTTTCACCTTCAACACTGCCTCCTCCACCTCCAGCGCCTCATCCTCCTCCGCCACCACTTCCACCTCCTTCTCCATCTCCTCCTCCTCCACCTTCTTCTCCACCACCTCTCCCCCTTCCTCCTCCACCTTCTTCTCCACCACCTCTCCCCCTTCCTCCTCCTCCGCCTCTCTCCAGCAGTATGCTACTCTAGGCACATGTTCTTTCTGCTGGCTAAGAGGAACTCGATGTTTCCTACCGTGTTTTCTGGACTTTAACTGTAACCCTCCCTTAGCCCCCCTTACTCCCTCTTATCCACATCCCCTCTCCCCCTTGCCCTTTATCCATTTCCCCTTTATCCATTTCCCCTTACCCCCCTTACCCCGTTATCCATTTCCCCTCTCCCCCTTACCATCTCTTATCCAATTTCCCTCTTCCTCTTACCAGCTCTTATCCATTTTCCTTACTCCCTACCCCTTTCCCTCTTACCAACCCTTCAACATTACCCCTCTCCTCCTTACCACTCCTACCCATTTCCCCTCTCCCCTTACCACTCGCCCTTTACCCATTTCCTTCCCCCATACCCATTTCCCCTCTTCCCTTTATCCATTTCCACTAACTTTCAACGGGGGTCTCAATTGGCCCTACAAGTCCGGGTCTCCTCCCCGACCTGTTTTAGCTTTCTGTCAGGTCTTAGTCGTCACCTATAGCTTTAGTCCCCCTCCTCTTAGCTTCATATGAGGTCTTAATCTTCTCCTGTAGCTTCGGTCTCCCATCTTTTAGCTTAGTCTCCTTATAGCTTAGTACTCTTTTCCTTTTGTTAGCTTTCTCCACCAGCCAGGTTGTCCCCCACCTCGCACCCTCAGCCTTTTCTCTACTTACCTTAATTTTGCAATCTTTATTCCCTCCCTCTCCTCCTTTTTTTCTCCTTCCCTGCCCCCTCCTCTCTCTTTCCCTCCTTACCTCCTTCCTTCCTCCCTTCCCCTTTCTTCATACCTTCCTCCCTCCTCCCTTCCTCCCTCTCACCTCCTCCTTCTCAACCTCTCCCCCCTCCCTCCCCTTCCTCCCTATCACCCTCCTCCCTCTCCTCTCCCCTCCTCCTTCTCACCCTGCCTCCCTCTCACCCTCCTCCTTCTCAACCTCCCTCCCTCTCACCCTCCCTCCCTCTCACCCTCCTTCCCTCTACCCACAACACCCCAAAAGACCCTTCCAGCTTTTGTGCCGATTTTTGAACATCCTCAATGTTTGTCTTCGTCTCTTTATTCCACCATTTTAATCAAGTTTCTGATCCTCCTTCCTTCTACTGGACGGATAGTGAACCTCCACACCTGTTGCTGAAGAAGGTATACATATATGTGTTGAATTATACATAGTTAATAATTACATATAGCCAAACAGTTCTGAGTGAGTGTGATTAACTCCTGACCGATAGACCTCAGGGATTATATTTTATATTTTATTTTTTTGGTAATGCGAAATGTATGTATGGTACTGATTCACAGACACACCAACACGCTCACATACTCAACAAAAACTCAGTCAGTAAGTCAGTCAGTCAGTCAGTCAGTCAGTCAGTCAGTCAGTCAGTCAATCAGTCAATCACACACACACAGACACCGAACAATAGTTAGAACACAGTTAGAACAATAGGGATGACACAGCTGGAACAATAGGAATGACGCAGCTGGAACAATAGGAACGACACAGTGGAACAATGGGAATGACACAGATGGAACAATAGGAATGACAGATGGAACAGTAGGAATGACACAGGTGGAACAATGCGAATGACACAGATGGAACAATGCGAATGACACAGATGAAACAATGGGAATGACACAGCTGGAACACTAGGAATGGCAGATGGAACAATAGGAATGACACAAATGGAACAATTGGAATGACACAGCTGGAACAATAGGAATGTCACAAATGGAACAATATTCTGCTGTGCTGGAGAGGAGAAGGGATATTGATGTGATAAATTTTCTTCGATTTTTATTGGGATGAACTAAAGGGAACAATAAAAAAAAAAGGCTTCACAAACTGTTTTTTTTTTTCGTTTCGTGTTGGTAATAATTTCGTAAGTGATGCATTAGATACGATGGTGTTAGGTGTTTGACATCTCTCTCTCTCTCTCTCTCTCTCTCTCTCTCTCTCTCTCTCTCTCTCGTGTTTTTTCTCTCACACACTATTTAGCAACAAATATATTTTGCTATTGATTATCACTATCCTGCCACTATCACTATCCTGCCACTATCACTATCCTGCCACTAACTCACTATCCTGCCACTATCACTATCCTGCCACTAACTCTCACTATCCTGCCTCTAACTCTCACTACCCTGCCGCTAACTCTCACTATCCTGTCATTAACTCTCACTATCCTGCCACTGACTTAGTAGCCCATGACTACCACTCTTACCACCAGTTCTTAGCTTTTTTTTGCACTTTTACTTCACAATAAGCAAACATTGAAAGTTTCTGCATAATTAATGATTCTTCTGTTATCTATAATCTTCCTAAGCCTTCAATTTATAATAATATTTACATAAGAATTGACATTATTGATCCCATCCACTACGGGGACGCCACTTATAATAGTTTATGTAGCTAACTTCAGACGATTTCATTCAGCACTGAGGGGATCCTGTACACAAGTGTTCAGTCGACTACTTCCCCTAAACGGTAAGAAATTATAATATTGTAAGAATACAGATTTCATTAGTTATTTTAATATTGGTATCATAGTAAGACTCTATTACCAGGGTGATAGTTTTAATGTGTGAGAATATATTCTTCTGTTATTACGACCAGAATGATAACTGCACCGTCATCCTTGATAAGATCTTTCAGTTTCAACGACTGATGAGAAAAAAATTATTAATGTGACAGGAAGTGACGGGAATATCATAATTTTCTACTGTGTTTCTTGTTGTTCATGAGTCTTTATTTCTCAGAAACATTGATATCAAGTATTCAGTTGTTATTATTAGTGATATGTTATCAAGTATATGCCTCATAGCCGGGTCTTGATTATTGGGATGTAGAGACTTACAGAACGCATCAGTGATATATATATATATATATATATATATATATATATATATATATATATATATATATATATATATATATATATATATATATATATATAATCAGTGTTGTCAACCTTTAATATCTCCCTGTGGTGGTGATCAATATCAGTCGCTTTATAACGTTCTGTCAAGTCATTAAAAAATAGTTTTTTGAATAGAGGGAAAAGAGAAATAGAGAGAATTATTTTCTGCGTCCGGCAATTCTTTTTTTTTAGCTTATTATTATCGAAAAAGTCTCCTTAAACGAAATAAAAATTTAGGCCATGTTGAAATGACTCGTCTTATTTTTCACTATTCCATAAAAGGAATAAAATATTACAATAAAACTTTCCTTTGTCCTCTAAGTCATTCAAGCATGAGTTGAGACTTATATATTGTAAGAGTTAGTTTAGTGTTTGTGTAGCCCACTATAGGCTACAGGCCATATAGCGTTGGCATTAACACTACAACATTCTTGTTTAATTTGTAGTATGTGATATTAGGAACAGGTTTTCATAATGTCAAATCAACTACATTCAGTTATTTTACATTAGATGAAGAACCCGACACTACCAAGTTTGTTTTGTTTTTGAGCGACAGTTCATAGCCTGTGACTGTGATTACACTATCCACTGCACTACCATCGAGACTACATCAACTACAACTATCATCAATACTACAGCAACAACGTTATCATCAATACTGCATCATCTACTCTATCATCTACAGTTCTACACTTTTAGGTGGGGGGTCGTTCCCAGGAGCAGGTAAGGGGTGTTAACGGAGAGGGAAATGTTATCGTACTGTGCAAGGCTCCCGGTACACTCATGTACACTCACAGGTTTCGCTTAGTATATCTGCAAAGTTTCAGGTTTCTAGGTTTCATGGTCTTGGAGTTACTGCGCTCGCTCACACACACACACACAGCATGATACTATCTTTGAACCCCTGGAATGTCCTATAGAAGCAATACTGTATACAATAATCTTCAGAAATGGATAAGTCAGTGAACAACACAGCCAAATCAAAAGGTGAAAGCAGTATGTGTTGGCTCTGCTACCTGGTGTCTTGTTGTTTCTGAATAAACGTTTGAAGATTGAATGTGAAAGGATTCTCAGTAAAATATCCCAACCTGAAGCAGAAAAGGAATCAAATTTTGGTAACTGAGATTTTCTGGAATTTATAAACGTGAGGTCAACTTTTTTTCTTCACATTTGTGTATGTTAGGATGTGCTTGAATATTAAATTTCGTAGTTGTAAATCTTTGGGAAATATTTTTCTGGTTTTATAAATCCCAGTAAGACTTTTTTTTTTCCTTTAACCTATATTACACATTGTTCAAAATTTATGTCATTTATCTATTTCTAAGAATTTATATATATTTAATTTGGACATAATTTGATTGAATTTCGTAATCTTATATTTTTGTATCTGTGTGTAGGAACCAGTAAAACAATCTACTGTATATATTAATGATTCCTATTACTATTATGTAGGAAGCCCCACTTGACAATATTTGTTTATATTCTATTTCCAGTTAATGTGTGATGGTATAAGTAATGTTTCTTTTATTAGTTCATTAATATTGGTTGACGAGTGAGAGTTATTTGTTAACATCCTGCCATCACTGTCGTCGCCGCTGTCTTTGTTGTGCTGTTAAGTTCCTGCTGGTTTTTCCTCTTAAACTTACGAGATTTTTTCTTGTTTCTAATTTCAGATTTACTGTTACCTTTATTATTATATTATGTTATTTTCTCCCTTTTTAATTCTGCCTCTCTGTTCATTTGTTACTTTTTACTCTTTCTCTCTCTCCTAATCCAGCAACTCAACTTTTTCACAAGACAAATAGGCCCCAGTCCGAATAGGCCCCCAACCTAACTTTATTCAGTCAATAAGACATAAACCCACTCGATTAGGGGCTCATTATGAAGTAGGGCCCATTAAGATTGCGGTCTATTAGGACTAGGGCCCGTTAGCTCTGTGGTCCAGTACGAGCAGGACCAATTTAAACTGGGGCTCATTGGAAATAGAGCCTTTAGTTCTGGACCGCAAATCCTAATGAACAAGTTATCGTTGGTTAGGTCAGGTTAGGTTAGGTTAGGTAAGTTAAGACAAGAAAATATTTATACCGGAGACCATTTCACCCTATCATCCAATCACTCTACCTATTTTTCTTACTCCGTTTATCACCTCCCGTTATCGTTTGTCCCTATTTCCCCCTATTTACTTTTTCGCATTCTACATCTCCCTTCTATTACACTTGCCTCGGTCGTCAGGTATTATTGGTCATGATGTACACACGATATCTCTTTTCCTTCTCTCCTTTACTCCTTCGTTTTATTACCTATGCGGATCTTTTCTCTTCTGTTGCCTCTTCCACCTTTTTTTTTCGTTTTTCCATGGCTGTTTTTTGTCTTTGTTAATTTGGACAACTGTTTTTATCTTTATACACTAACTTGTTCTTGTCCTTGTTCTTCTTCTCCTTCTACTTCTCCTTCTCCTTCTCCTTCTCATTCTCATTCTCCTCCTCCATTTCCCTCCACCTACTACTTCTCATAACCCCCTTCACCACTTCACATTACCCCTCCCTTTGCTACTTTCCATTGTCTCCTTGCCATTTCCCTTTCTACGTCACATCTTTTCCTTTTCTCTTCACTTCCCATTGCCCTTCCTCATTATTCCTCATTACCCCTCATTTTGTCACTTCCTTTACCCCGTTACTTTCTTCCCATTGACACTTCCCTCTCTCCGTTATTTCCCTCCGGCTGTCACTCTGGACCCCCTGCCACCTTTATTTCCTGTTATTTCCTTCCTCCTGATACTCCCCCTCCCTTTGCTACTTCTTTCCCCCGTCAATTCCCTCCGCCATCAGTTCCCTCCGCACCGTCACTTCCCTTCCGTCATCACTTCCCTTCCGCCATCACTTCCCTTCCGCCATCACTTCCCTCCCACCGTCACTTCCCTCCGCCATCACTTCTCTCCCGCCGTCACTTCCCTTCCCCTCCGCCACCTTTACTTTCAGCTAAGGTCCACCACCCAAAACATCGTCTTTAAAAACTATCATTCTGAGATCACTTGATCATAAAGCATTGTCTTCGTCATTTGTTGTCCATTATTCCCCGTCCCTTGTAAAGTTTACCTCCTCCGCCACCTTTCCTTCTCGGCTCCCTCCTCTCGTCTTCTTCCTATTGCCTCCTTCCTCTTGCCTCTTCCCTCTTCTTGTTTCTTTCCTTTTGCCTCCTCTCTCCCTCTCTCTCTCTCTCTCTCCATCCTTCGTGTTTCCTCCCTCTTGCCTCCTCTCTCTCACATCATCCCTCTTGTTTCCTCCCTCTTGCCTTCCTCTTTCTTGCCTTTCTCTTTCTTGTCTTCCTCTTCCTTGTATCCCCCCCCTCGCCTCATCTCTTGCTTCCTTCCTCTTCCTTCCTCTTCCTTCCCTCCTATTGCATCTCCCTTCTTGGGTCCTCCCTCTCGTCTCCCTTCTCCTTGTTTCCTTCCACTTGCGTCCCTCTTCTTGTTTCCTTCCTCTCTTATTATCCCTCTTGCCTCCTTCCTCTTACCTTCTCCTTCGTTAGATTTTCTCTTTCGTCATCAACCATCGGTATTTCACTTTTTCTACAATATTCATTTCTCTTTCTCTCTCTCTCGCACACACACACACACACACTGTCTCTCTGTCTGTCTTTCGTATGTGTGTAATACGTCTCTGTAGAGGTTAAATAAGTAGCGATCTGGTCGAGCTTATTCCCAGAATCTTCTCTCTTGTTCACTGTTAGATCACAATTCACTGTCCACTTGGAGAGTCATGAAATCACCTTATAGTAAGGGTTTAAGTAGGTCCCAAATATAGATTTGTACAGCAAAATACAGAGACTGCCGAGGTTCAAAACCCTCCCGGAGAGAAGCTGAGAAAGGTTTGTTACTAGACAAGAACCAGCTATTGACTGACTGCCTCCCAGCACATTCGCCGGTGGTTATATCCTCACACTACATGGGGCAATACCCCAGGTGTTTTCACTTTACCTTGGTAACTGTAAATGTTTGCCTTACCCAAGAGGTTGGAATGCGACACCCTGGCAGGAGCTCTAATTGTTTTGAAAACACCTGGATACTTTGTAGGTCGATTGCTCCACAGAGGCGGCAATCATCCCACGAAACATCAACAACTGATCAAAATCTGGTTGTTTGAGAAAAACTACAGTAGACTGGAATTAGATAACACTTGGAAGATAAAGGCTTGTGTGTGTGTGTGTGTGTGTGTGTGTGTGTGTGTGTGTGTTGGTTGTGTGTGTCTTTTGTTGCATGTGAGTGTTTGTCTTGTGTTACATGTGTGTGTGTGTGTGTGTCTTGTGTTGCATGTGTGTGTGTGTGTGTGTGTGTGTGTGTGTGTGGCCAGTCGCTTTCTCTCCCCTCCAGGCGTGAGTGTTTTATCCTCTTGTTGAACTCACTGGCTTGTATGTTTTTGTGTTTGGGTTGTGCTTGTGTGTGAGTTGAGTTTGTGTTTGAGTTGTGTTTGTGTGGGTGTTGTTTTATGAAGGGATATGTGGGTGTGTTTTTTTTGTATGTGTGGGTGTTGTGGTTGTGAATGGTTGTGTTTGGCTGTTTATGGATTGTTTAGGAATTGTACTTGTTTATGGGTGTTTTCTGCTTGTGTGTGGATTGTGATTGTGTGTCCTCAGCAGCTTGACTCTCTTTCCTAGTACGAGTGTTTCATCCTAGCAGTGGGGTTCCTAGACACAGTCCCTCCTAGCACGAGAGTTTCTTCCTAGCATTGGGGTCTCTAGTCACAATCCCTACTAGCATTGGGATCTCAAGTCACAGCCCCTACTAGCATTGGGATCGCTAGTCACAGCCCCTACTATCATTGGGATCTCTAGTCACAGCCCCTACTAGCATTGGGGTCCCGAGTCACAGCCCCTACTAGCACGAGTGTTTCATCCTAGCGTTGGGGTCCCTAGTTGCCCTTCCCCACACCCCCTCCCCTCCATCATTCTGCCTGTGTTCACTACAATTCTCTGATTGACGACGCTACCTCTTTTATAGTATTTCTTTTCAGATTCGCTATTCCATGTTTCCATTGAGTCGTTTTCATTCTCCTTTTGTACGTTTGTGTTGTATTTTAACGACCCTGAGGTGTTGTTTGTTTACTCTTATTATCCTTCGTTAGTAATGTTATCTGTTATTCTTTCGTTATTGGTGTTTTTTTAGTGTGGATTTTGGGTCGATAAAAAGAATATGAGTGATTTTTTTTTTCTTTTTTTTTCTTCTTTTTTTTCATTTTGCTTCAGTCTTTCTCCTGGGTTTGTATACTTTGTTTTTGTTTCCCTTTTCCACGTTTTATACTTTTTTTTGGTATAGATTTTCTTTGATTTTCTCCCATATCCACTCTTTCTTTCTTTCTTTATCTTTCTCTCTGTCTCTCTCTCTCTCTCTACTTCTTCTTTATATATTCTTTTGTTTATCCATTTTCTCCTCTTCCCTCTTTGACTTCTCTGATTAATCAATATATTCGCATTCTCATTTATGTTTACCTTTTCTTCTTCCTGTTCTTCTTGTTCGTCTTATTCTTATTCTTGTTCGTGTTCTCCTCCTCCTCCTCCTCCTCCTCCTCCTCTACTTCTTGCACTTGTCTTCCTCGTTAACATTGAGGGAGTGAGGGAGTGAGAGAGGGGGGGGGGAGGAGGGGGAGTAATGGGTGTGGAAGAGATGGAGGTTGTAAGTGGAGGGAGTAAGTGAGGGAGGGAGGGAGTAACTGAGGGAGAGATGGGATAAGTGGGAAGGAAAAAGGAAAAGGCAGAATAGGAAGATGAAGAAGAAGAAGCAGAGGAATAGGAAGAGAAAAGATGAAGGGAGGAAGAAGGAATATGAGAGGAACACAAGATGGGACAGGAAGAGAGAGAAGAGTTGGTAGGGGAAGGAAAAAATGGTAGGTTAAGGAGGAATGAGGGAATGGGGGAGAGGGGGATGGAAGGAGAGGGAAAGGGAAAAGGAAAGGGGAAAAAAGGAGAGAGAGAGAGACAGAGAGAGAGACAGAGAGAGAGACGGTGGATAAAGAGAATGAAAGGAAGGAAGGAAGGAAGGAAGGAAGGAAGGAAAGGGAGGAGAAGTAGGAAGGAGAGAAGGTGTATGATGTTGAAAGGGGGAGGAAGGAATGGAAAATGTGAGAGGGGAAGAAAGAAAAAGGTGGTTGGAGAGGGGGAGAGAGAGGGAGGAAGGAGAGAGTGTGAGGAAAAGGAGGAAAGGGGGCTGGAGAAGAAGGGAGAGGAGGGACTGGATAGAAACGAGGGGGGGAGAAGGGACAGAAAGTGAGGGCGTGAGGGGGCCAGAGGGAGAAAGGGGGTTGTAGGGGGAAGGAAGGGAAGGGCAGAGGGAGAAAGGGAAGTGAGGGAGGGAAAGAGACGGAGGAAGTGACGGGGGAAGGGAGAGAAGGAGGATTTGGAGAGGAGGAAGGGGGTGAGGGAGGGAGGGAGGGAGGGAGAGAGGGAGGGCCACACCTATTGATCCTAGCCACTGTGTCCAGAACGATGAAGTGTCGATTGATTCACGTCACTCAGAAAGGTCGGCCGCTGTCCACCCCGTGCCGCAAGAAAGAGCTCTCACCCGGAAATTTTATACGTGGCGCGCTCTCTCTCTCTTTCTCTCTCCCTCCCTCTCTCCTTCACTCTTCCTCTTATTCTATTTCGCTTGTAGTTATTCAATTTCTCTCTCTCTCTCTCTCTCTCTCTCTCTCTCTCTCTCTCTCTCTCTCTCTCTCGTTCGTTCGCTTTCTCTCTCTCTCTCCCTCTCTTTCCGTTGCTCTCATTCAATATTTCTCTACCTCTCACTCACTCACAATCTTTCTCGTCCCTTCTTTGTGCCTCTCGATTCTTTTCTTTCTTTTTCCTTTTATCTGTGTTTTTCCTTCTCTCTTGTTTTTGTCTCTCCTGCTTTTATCTTACTTATTGTCTTAATTTGTCTGGAGTGTTTTGGTGTCGTTTATCTCTGGTATATGTGTCTGATGTGTCTGTCTGTAAGAGTATGTCTATCTGTCTGTCTGTCTGTCTGTCTGTCTGTCTGTCTGTCTGTCTGTCTGTCTATGCGTCTCTTCTCCAAATCTGTTTCTTTACACGTACGTCATTAGTCTCTGTTTGTATGTTTTATCTGTCTCTTGCCTTCTTCATATTATTCTTTTTCTTTCTTGTTCCTCTTCATTGTTCTCCTCCTGTTGTTCTTCATCGTCGTCTTCCTCCTGTTCTTCCTCATCATCCTTATCCTCCTGTTGTTCTTCATCGCCCCCCTCCTCCTCCTCCGTCTACCCCCATAGTCCCTCGTCAGCGTCAAGTATTGGTTTACAGGACCACAGGCGTCACAAGACCTCCAGACGACCCCTTGTGTCTATAGTATAAGTTGATGGTGAAGCAAGGAAAACAAATGAAGGTTGGAGCGAAATATTAGTCGTTTACTGTATTGGTGACGAGTGCTTGGTCAATGGTGCGAGTGGACCTGAGTAAGGGGGAGGAATATTCAGTCAGTTTAGGAATGGTAATCGACGGCCTAATGAACATAACTATAGATACATTAAATATTTTCTGATTATTAGATTACATTAAACAAAAACAAAAACAAATGACTAACATAGAAAAATAAAAATCGAGTATTTAACATAAAACCATTATTTAGGTTACAGAATATTAATACAGGATTAATCTACCGCAACAATAATCAAAGAAACATTATAAAAAAAGGTAAACTATAAAACATTTATTTTAGAATACTGAATAATATTACAGGATTAAACCGACCACTTAAGCATATAATGAATTTTGTTTGAAAATATAAATGGTGATGATAACGAATGAAATGTGTAAAATTGAATGGCTGCTTTTTATTGAGTTTACCGTGTTGAAAGGGAATTAGTGAGGGTGTGGTTGATGGGTGAGTGAGGGTGTGGTTGATGGTTGAGTGAGGGTGTGGTTGATGGGTGAGTGAGGGTGTGGTTGATGGGTGAGTGAGGGTGTGGTTGATGGGTGAGTGAGGGTGTGGTTGATGGGTGAGTGTGGGTGTGGTTGATGGGTGGTGATGGAGTTGATGTGGTGAGGGTGGTTGATGGATGGTGTGGGTGTGGTTGATGGGTGAGTGAGGTGTGGTGAGTGAGTGGTTGATGGTGAGTGAGGGTGGTTGATGGGTAGTGAGGGTGTGGTTGATGGGTGAGTGATGGGTGAGTGAGGGTGTGTTGATGGGTGAGTGAGGGTGTGGTTGATGGGTGAGTGGGTGGTTGATGGGTGTGAGGTGTGGTTGATGGGTGAGTGAGGTGTGTTGATGGGTGAGTGAGGGTGTGGTTGATGGGTGAGTGAGGGTGTGGTTGATGGGTGAGTGAGGGTGTGGTTGATGGGTGAGTGAGGGTGTGGTTGATGGATGAGTGTGAGTGTGGTTGATGGATGAGTGAGGGTGTGGTCGATGGGTGAGTGGGTGAATGAGGGTGTGGTTGATGGGTGAGTGAGGGGGTGGTTGATGGGTGAGTGAGGGTGTGGTTGATGGGTGAATGAGGGTATGGTTAATACTTCAGTGTGGGTGTGGTTAATACTCTACTAAATGGACAGAGAAATACATAATCACAAAACCCTGAGAAAAAAAAAGTCAATTTTTTTTTCAAGAATATCTGATAAAAAGTTCCATTCAGAATCATTTTTTAATTATACACCTAAGTCTATGTCCTATTTTTTTTTATATAATGACATAATTCGTCTTCACTTATTCCTCAATGCTATTAATTAATTATGATTATATACCTCAGAATATAACACTGAAGAGAACTTATTAATTTCAGTATTTCACTCTTAATTATCGTTCATTCTAGCATATAAATACTTAATTGTTAAATGGATTTAGGTTATGAGTATAATCCCCACCTGTCCATAAAGTGACTACTAGGGAAAATTAGCGGGTAATGAGGTGTAATACTTTTAATAGCTGTCACCTGTCGCTCACTCTCTCGTAACACTATTTAGCGCCGCTTCACTTTTCCAGGTCAAAGGTTACTACTGTTCGCTAACTTCACTACTTGTAATAATTCGACGCTTATTAAACATATTTTCTTGGGGATAATAAAACAGTGTGTGTGTGCGTGTGTGCGTGTGTGTGTGTGTGTGTGTGTGTGTGTGTGTGTGTGTGTGTGTGTGTGTGTGTGTGTGTGTGTGTGTGTGTGTGTGTGTGTGTGTGATCATAAATGTTAGAATTACATGTTAATTTCCGTCACTTGGGTTAATCGTACCTGCCCTAAAAGACACAGTGTTCAGTTATTATGTTGTGTTAACGTGTGTTGTTCATTATACTGACGAGGGCTTTGTTTTATATCGTGAATAAATTAAATGTGTCATAAAAGGTTTGATCACATATTTAATGTTCTTTAGTATTAATAAAATATTTTTATTGACGAGAGATATTACATCGCTGAATGATTTGTAGTTTTAGTGTACGTTTTTGATGTAATAAACGAGAAAATATAATAGATTTGTTTTCGATTACAGTAATTTTTAGAACGCCGAGAATTAAACAAATTTTTAAAAATTTTTTGTCGTTATTCATCTATTTTTGTCACTTAACTAATATGTTTTATTTCCCATTTAGCTTATTGCTCTGAGGTCAAAGGTGATTTTAGAAGAAACTTGATTTATTTATGAGGGAAAATTTTTGATCATATGTAGTTAACTTCACTGTCATTATATACAAATTAGGAACGGAATGATGAATGAAGACTTGAATTTGATCAATGAAATATCACCTTGCCTTCCTAGAGCACTGTCATCTGTAAACAGCAGCTGAGTCACCTGCCATGTTTTTACATCTCAAACTCTTAACACTTTTTTTCCTTCTCAATATAAGACACTCCAGACAGCCTTCAGCGCTTTCCCATGTACTTCATATATTTTCAAGACTTCTTATATTGCTTTTCTGTTTATTCTGTCGTCCGCTTTTTGTAAATCCTTGACTGTCACGGCTTAATTTTGCTCCTATTTTTACAAACATCTCACGCAGGTTTTTCTCATATAAAAAAACTTAGTCTACACTTTCTCATCCTTTTTATATCAGTCTATACAACCTTCCTAATTCATTCTCTTTTTTTACTACAGTTCTCTCAGTAATAATTCTATCATATTCTTTCACCGGTATACTCAATATACTCAACAGGTATATTTTCCTATAGTTTCTTATTAATTTTATAGACTTTCCTTATATACATGTACGCAGCTTCTTCATTTCCTTTGGTATACATAAGCGTTACGTACACTCTTACCGTCCATTCTGTCACTGACCCATCTTTAACGTAATTATCACTACTGCTTTCATCCTCTCCTGGTGCCTTACTATCCTTAAGTGTGTGTGTGTGTGTGTGTGTGTGTGTGTGTGTGTGTGTGTGTGTGTGTGCGCGTGCGTGCGTGCGGATATTATCGTGGTCAGTGTTGTCATGCTTGTTGTATCAATTTAAGTAAGGATGTATCGCCGTTATGGTTGATGTGTGTCTGAGTTGAGATTGTTATTGAATCAGTGAAGAGAATGTTGTTGTGTTAATACTGCAATTGTTTCACTTTTATGGTTATAATGTGAAGCTGTAACATTCTTATGGTGTGATTGAGTCAGTGTCACTAGTCTTATTATATCAGTGTAGTTGTGACTCTAACATTGCCATGGTCCTTGCGTGAGTATGGACATAGTCGTTGTATCAGTGTAGGTTAGGCAGTAGTCATGGTGTGTCAGTGTTCTTATTATTGGTGTAGCTGAGGCTTCATTATAGACACGGTCAATGTGTGTATCTCGTCATTGTCGCAGTGTTAGTGTAGGTGAAGTTATTGGGTTGACATGGTTTTATTGTTTGTGTCGTCATTGTTATGTCATTGTTGTCTTTGTCGATAAACCCGCGAATACGGCACTGTAGTATATTCATGGTCATTGTATCAACACAAACACCTGTGTAGTCCGGTAACCCCGCGCGGCCAGACAGCGACGCCTGGCCGGAGTGTGGTTGGTGGAAGGCTGGGCCAACCTGGAAAACAATCCAGTATGAAGAGCAAATCCTTCCAGACTGCAGAGGTCGCTCAAAAGAGGAGTGGAAGCTAAAAGTTTGTCGTGCCAGTGAGCCCTCAGGTTACGGGGAGCAAGAAAGCCCTTTTCATTAAATTGAAAGCCACTCTTTGGGCCTAACTTTGAACAAAGGTCGGGAGTAAAGGACAAGACCCGATGCTGAAAAGATCCTTTGTCCCTACTTGGGAAACATTTCACCCCGTGTTTGTCCCTCGCGTCCATGGCCGCGGGTGTATCGCAGTGCTCCCGTTTTTGTTTCCAGTTTGTGTTTGAACACAATGTTCTAAGATGACCTGGAAGACCACTGGACACTAGATTTGCCTTCCAGGCGAAAAAAAACTTTCCATGACGAAAGAAAAAGAAAGAAAAAAAGAGGAAGGAAGAGAATATGGATGATATTTATCAGAGAGATGCCTGAGGAGTCGAGCTCGTTGTTTACCTTCTCTCCACCGCCGTTTCTAATTGATTAACCTTTCCTCGCCGTCTTTATCAACAAAGGAATATTTTTTCCTCGAAAAGATCGTCGCAATATTTACACACACCTTGAAAAAAAGAAGACTATAAATCTGCAGATGAAGTGTAAGCACAAGGCAAATGACTCACTAATGAAGTGAGGGTGACCGCGGGGTGGTGTAGCTACAACATGCTGTGTGCCCGTGTAGCTCTCAAGTGAGGGGTATTAAATAAATGGCTCATCAGTGGACCAGTCGATTTGAATGATTTATAGAACATTGTATATTTTGATGGCGCGCCCTACCCGCGACCGTTCCACAAAGTTTCGTTTATAATGGAACTTGTCGTCGAATTTAGCTGTACTTGTATCTCTTATATGTGGGCGATCAAAAATTTTATATAAAATTATCTCGAATTCAAGTTTGAGCCTCCTGCTGTGATCATTGCTGTTAATGGATTGGTAACGTACTAATGGCGAGTGATTATAAGTCGGAGAGTTTCCCGTGGCCTTGATGGTCTAGAAATGATCTCATTATTAATTCTCTTGATACTTTGCGAATATAACCATCATCATCATCATAAGGGTGAAATTATCCCGTGTTCTCTAATCGTTATCCCCCTTACGTGCGGAGCTGAGACCAGCTAGTTAATAAATCTGCTTAACCATGAATTCTTTTATCCCTAAAAGAGCGACTCCTTGTTTACACAGCATAAAGTACGGCCAAGGTATACTACCACTTCCGTCTTGTTTACTTTTCTACATTTCCATTACCTTAGCCTTTATCAATAGAAAAAAATACCCATAAATCAAGTGTGGTCAAGAGGGCCTATCTGTCTCGTACCTTGAACCTCGCTAGATTAAACCCTTCTACAGGTGAGTCAGAGTCACGTACGGGGTAATACTTCTTTCACCAGGTATTCAGTCGCCTCTAAAGAGTGACCAGGTACAACACCACCTGTACCTTCTTACACACCAGAATATCCGGGATGAGTGGGCGTTGTGGCGAGGCGGCCGCTCTAGTGAGGGATGGCCGGGGTCATGAGTTATTGAGATGAGTACGGTGTAAGGTTACCACGTCTCACCTGTTTTGCATTTTATGTATGAGGTAATCCGCGGTAATGTGGGGCCTCCCCGACGGACAGAACACGGCGCTAAGGGATGGATGGGAAAAGGGACTGCCCGACGGATTGGACAAGGAACTGCCCGACGGACGGTGCATTTGTGTTACCTGACGGATGGATAGAGAAAGGAGCTGTATCTGTAATCTGAGAATGGGTTCCCCGACTGAAAGATGAAACAGATGGGTTCCGACGGATGTAGCAAAAGATTAACCATAAATACAGCAAGAGACAGGTGGAATAAGGGGTCTTCCGAAGAGTTAGGTAAGCGACTACCCTACAGCTGGAACTAGAAGCTCCCCGAGGGCTGGGACAAGGGGCTTTTTGATGGAGGGAGTAAGGAATCTCCCGATGGATTAAGCACTCGACTCCCACGACAGATAGAGGAAGGAACTGTCTCTAATGAATGTAAAAAGGGGCTTACCCGATGGATGAACGACGGGCTTATCTGATGGAAGCAAGACACTATCTGACGGATGAAAGAATGATATACCCGACGAATGAAACTCAGGGGATGCCCAGCGGATTGGAAGAGGAGCTGACCTAATAGTGCGTGTCTGAAGACGATTGACAAAATGAATGAGCCATTCTCAGAAATAATTACGGCAATAATATAAATATATTTGGACGTCAGAGTAATTGAATGCCAGATGCGTGGTGTTTGGTGGAGTAGATGATGGGGGTTGTGAGGCTATTGTAGGATTGTGGGTGCTACTGAGGTTATGAGGTGATTGTAGGATTGTGGGTGCTACTGAGGTTGTAATATTGAGTCGAATAATGGTAAAATAATTCAGATACGAAACATTTATCTAAGAGACGAACACGACTGGTATAGAATGATTCGACGTGTATAAACAATTACGATGTTATTTATGTTTGCATGGGTGAAATAATGTAAGAATGTATATGAAGAAAGCATTAGAATGATATGAATGATAATAAGAGTTTATAGAAGAATTAGAATGATATGGAAAACTAATATGAACATTTTATGATTTAAGATATAAGAAGATACTTAACCTTCCTAGTACGGTGACTTGAACCTCTTTACAATATCCTTGTACTTAGGGTTTAGCATCGTACTCGAGGGGTATTATTCATCTCACTCAAAGGGTTTATTCATTGTACTCAAGGGTATAGTATCGTACTCAAGGAGTTTATTCATTGTACTCAAGGGATTTATTTATTATATTCAAGGGGTTTATTCATTGTTTTCAAGGGATTTGTTTATCGTACTCAAGGGGTTTTATTCATTGTACCCAAGGGATTTATTAAAGTACTCAAGGGATTTTATTCATCGTACTCAAGGGTCCAGCATCGTACTCAATGGATTAAGGGTGAAAGACTTTAGTAAAACCTAACAGAATAAACAGACGAAGAAGACAGATAATGTAATGGGCAGTTTTAAAGTAATGTGATGCTTAGGGGGTGTGTGTGTGTTGTGTTGGTTTGGCAGTGACTAGTTGACAGTGCCAGAAGAGAGTGACAGGTACTTCCGTCACCTGTATGAGCCCTCCGTCACTTCAGTCACTTGTACTGTCACTTCCGTCACTTGTACCGTCACTTTCGTCACTTGTACCGTCACTTTCGTTACTTGTACCGCCACTTCCGTCATTGTACCGTCCCTTCGTCACGTGTACCATCCCTCCAACACGTGTACCATCCCTCCGTTACCTGAGAGATGTGGTGTCGAGTGGATGATGATACAATTCGTACCCTCAGTATAGCGGTGGTGAACTTGTTGAAGTGTAAATTACGGTCTTTACTGCCTATGGTAATGTTGAAATAAACGTATGCAAATGTTAAAGGGTAATTAATTAAGACAGATGGGATTGAGCGTCTGTAATATACGATTTGCAAAACACAAACTAAAAGGTGTTGGTTTTAGTGGTACTGTATAGTTTCATCACACAGTCAAATAAACATTGGTGGATAAATTTAGATACTAATTTGAGTGTATAAACGTGCCATTCCCCCCCAGAATGTAAAACTTTCATGATGATGTTATGCAATGGAAGAATTAGGCAATCAGAGTTATTGGTAGCGCCGTACACGTGTATATTGCTGCAAATGATGCTGCATTACACATATTGTTGACAGTAAAGAGGTAGGCAGTTGTTTATACTGGTTGTGTTGACATTATCAGGACCACTGTGAATTATGGTACGGCATAAACCGACGCAAAAAGGCGAGCAAAAAGCAGGTGTTTTTAATAATGTGAATTATAAAAGTCTTCCACTACTGTGTACTGAGTATGTCTCTCTCTCACACACACACACACACACACACACACACACACACATACACACACACACACACATACACACACACACACACACTCATCGAAATTGTATGAATAACTGAAAGACAAATATAAGTGATTGGAAGAGCTGAATGAATATATAATTTTTTTTTTCAGAGCAATTTTTAAGTTAGGTGGTGTTGTGATGGTTCGGGTCGTCTAGCATAAATGTTTTAGTGTCGTAGTCTCCTGGACCAAGAACTCTGTTACTACCACTGATGTTCATTACCTACGATGACTCACTCCCTCAATAGACGCTAGTTGCACTTACTTGATCTTATATACTTACAATATATTATCATAATTAGTTAATTTATCACACGGTTCTATTGTCCCTCACCCTCGCTACTAAATTATCACGAAATTCGTAAAATGTCTTTGGGTTTCTTCTAGTACCTGTTTGGGGATTAGAGAACTCGCCCCATCTACTGACGGTGGAGCCTTAATGGTGTCATCGTCATTCTGTGCGCCAAACGTTATCTCTTGTGTCATTACTTAACTGAATCACTTAAAAGGTATTCTTGGGTTTTTAAGTTATGGAAAAGCTTTAAGATACGATTGTTTTTTTGTTGTTTTTTTTTTAGAATTTAGACCCTAGACTGGTGATAACTAGTGTGGTGGGACGAGGTGGTGTTTGTGTGGCAGTGCCGTAGAGGGCAGTGGGCGTGTGTCCCTGTCATGTGAGGCTGTCAGAGTTTATCTCGATATTGATGTATCGTTGACAGTCTTGTCTTGACGATATATCAATCTACGCCTTTAAGATATAGACGCTGATATGGGCTGCTGTAGTTAATCACATTTACCTGAAAGGAAAGAGTGATTCTTGGGTACAAAAACTTGGTTAGTAGACCACCTGCGGGGCAGAAATTTAGCATATGGTTCAGCTAAGCTATTAGATGATTTAGAGTAAGAAATGCCTTAGTCGTATACCTGCACAGATACACACAGAGTCACTTATAGCTAACACTCTCTTATATGTGTTCAGGTGTTCTGGTCTCTTAATCTCTTTACGCTGTTGTTATGACATTAAGAAAATATCTGGATTATATTGTTATTGTTTTTTATAAATATCATTGGAACCTGATATCTTACAGTTGATATAATATTGTCTCCTGGAGTTACCTGCTAATGACACTTCTGTTACCAATTAACTGGTTCTCTATTGTCAACTACAACGGCAGCTGGTATGTACCGTGAAGGACAAGAGTTTCCATAACTTGCCTTAGATTCCGAAATGTTGTAATGATATTCCGATGCTGCTGGTGCTTGACTGACATCTAGTTCTAAGTTGTAGCTACTCCTCCATATGGCTTGGTAGCAGAACAACCTCGTTTGATTGACTTGATTCGCTACTCAGAAAGACGCAGGGAGAAATATAGTGTAGTAAACCTTTATTTGAATAATTATGAAATGAAATTAAGGTTAAGTGTTAATTTATAGATTTTTAAGAAATACTTTAAAGTGAAATGTATAGAATGATAATAAAGTATATCTCCGTCAGGCAGCGAGAGATACGACACCAAGATGTGCCCTTATAAACATACTTCATGCAACATACATTTACCTCACAGAGATCATACATTCTACAATATTATCTGATCTTTTAATGTCTCCACCTGCCATCATTTGTTTCTGCCACAAGGTCTAATTTAATCAGCCACTCAAAACCCGCCTTTCACAAGTACATACCTGTTGTTTATACAATAAGCTTGAAGGGGGGGGGGGGACCAGTTTATGGTAGTAGGAGCCTCGGGGTCTGTGAATGAGGAGAATGTCAAGCTGTCAGTCAATGTTATGATGACTAATGTACACAGTGATGACTTGTGGTGAAGCTTAAGAATTGCGTCTGTCTTGTTCTTCCTTTGTATCGCTATAGGTGAAATTTCTCTCTCTCTCTCTCTCTTTCCTTTTCTTTCTATATACCTTTCTCTCTCTCTCTCTCTCTCTCTCTCTCTCTCTCTCTCTCTCTCTCTCTCTCTCTCTCTCTCTCTCTCTCTTTCTCTGATAATTATACTTATCCAGTTTACGGTTTACTTCATATCACTGGTTAATGGCATAATGCAGTGAACAATAATACCATAGTTATATTCTATTTTTTATAAGAAATACTTTACTCTATATAACTACAAAAGATAAAAGAAAACCCCATTTTATTCATTTACGGAAGAATAATTAAAGAATGACTCTGACCATGTTAGTAAAAAACTGTGTGAAATTTTTAACACGCCACTGATAAACCTCAACTAAAAATGGGTGAAATATTGATACAAATATTTGAAGATTTCATTTATTAGTCAAGATAGTGAAAGCTGTGTGTGTGTGTATTCGTGTGCGTGTGCGTGTGTATGTATGTGTGTGGTTGTGGCTGGTGGGTCCCTACACACCCACCACGCCATCAATATTAACCTCACGTAAAACAAAAATAATTTCACCTGATGGGAGGAAATAGTAAGGCTGTAGGTCAGGGGGCCGCCACTACCTACCACCACCACCACCACCACCTGGGGTCCTCCGCTCGGCACATCTGCGACGCATCATCCTCTCCATGTGTCTAATATATTATCATACTTTTTGTTGTGTGTGTTTCTGACGTTCAAACGCTCCTTCCGTCGTGATTTTGACCATAAATGTCCGTTTTGATCACTGCACAGCGCATATCAAGTTGTAAGGCTAAAAGTAAAGGCCTTACGTTAAATGCAAGTGGCAGAAAATTTTAATGGTATGACAGTTTACCTTTGACGGGGCAAGACTACGGGAATGTTGTTGACTGTGTGGTGTGGTGAGTGTTAATGACTGGGATCAGGTGTGTGTGTGTGTGTGTGTGTAAAAAGAAACGTTTACCCTAGCCTATCACCCCTGTAGCTCTGGACCCCAACACTAATGTTGATGATAACACGTAAATTATAGTGACAATATTAAACATAGTGATTGTGTCGTCAAGGTTATGGGATCTATAACAGAGGGAGTATTTGAGGAGACACGTTCATTGATTTAAGACCAGGAGAACAAATGGGAATGATTGAGAACGATCACGAGTGAATGTGTAATTATTGCCACGTCTGCCATGACTTGTTATTATTATCGATCACTCTTGCCATGTGTTGTGGATATGAGAATGGTCGTCATGAGATTGGAGGCCATCAGTTTCTTCAAGAGACATCAGGAAGTGTTGGTGTGTCATGGGAGAGGAAATTCTAAGAGGAGGGATACCAGTCATGAAGGTTTTGTTAACCCTTTGGGGGGATGATAGTTTAACCCCTTTTAAAGACGATGGTTTAAAACCCCTTCGTCGTCAGTAGGGTTAAAGAAAGATAAGATAGTTAAGGTTCAATCACGGTTATGCATCGTTCATAATGGTGGTAGTCAATAGGTGTATAATTTCGTCATATTATCCCATACATCAGGGTAATACGCCCACCCAAATAGCCGGCACAAATCATCGACCCCCTGAAATCACTAGTTACAAGGTGAAGTCGTCTAAGTTGTAAGCACCCACGTATACCTCCCACCCATCTATCTCTCCGTTTCCCCCCTACCGCCCACCCGCCCATTCCTACAAAACTTCCTCACTATCTCATAAACCCACCTTCACCTCCACACTCCCTTTACACAACCAACCCCTCCTACCTCACCTCAACATTCCTCTTTCTTTCTCTTCCGTGTCCCTCTTTCACTCTTCCGTCTCCTCTCCCCCTCTTCCTTGTCCATCTCTTACTCCTTCCTCTTCCCTCCCCCATCTCCCTTGTCCCACACTCACCCCTCCCTCCTCTCCCTCTCTTATCCCTACCTTCCCCCCTCCGCCCACCCCACTCTACCGTCGGCTGTTGATGGATGCGGTAGTGGGCTGTCCATTTTGTTGTCATGCGTCTTGGCCAGTTGTTGCCACGCCCCCCCTCCCTTTATCGCCACAATCAGCTGGCCTTCGTTCCCTCCGCCACACAGTCCACTCCATCCCCCTCCCTCCCTCCATCCCTCCCTCCTCCTCCATCCTTCCTCCCCCTCCCTTCATCCATCCCTCACAACACCATGGGATACACCACACATCCTGGAGCCAAGCTAGGTATATATACTCTTGTACTGCATTTAAAAAGTTAACTACCCTCCGATCACTCTCGATAAGACGTCAGTTAAGTCAGACCGTCTCGCTAAAGAGGTTGGTTGTGCTCAGGGGAGTCGTCGCCATGGTTCATGTCCCCGGAGAGTACATTGTGTTTTGGGAACATCACATAGTCACAGCGTCAAGCATGATTAAGCCCTGGATATATATATTTTTTTAAATCCCAGTCCTTTTGTATCAGGTGTTCTTCGTGGGGGTGATCAGCGACTAACTTTTAACAGAGGAAAAATAAAGAAACTTATGTTATCTTTCACAATATGGGATACTGTACTGAGTTTATTCTTCCCATGCGTCGTCTCCTTAGTCATGCGCTGTTGTCTCCTCTCATGCTTGGCTTCGTTACCTCATGAGTGGGTATCATGTGTCGTGGCTCTGTCATTCGTAGGATAAGATATTATCTCACTGTTTTTTAAGTTGTGTACAGGTTTAGCGACTCTGAAATGAATGTTACGAATTAAGTTAGTCCTAGAAGAACACTTAGTTAAGCCACACTAGTAATGTTTCCGTATTTAAGACAAAGATTTACAAAGGTGAGTTTATCTCTTGTAAATAGTTTGTTTATTTTAGATCTGAGCTAAATAAATAGGTAAACAAATAATAATAATGATTATAATGAAATAAATAGAATGATAAAAAAACATGAAAGTAGAAAGAAAATTAGTGAAGCCTTGAGAAGAGAACGTTGGTATCTGAGAGAATATAACGTTGTTCCCTACGATATATGTCGGGTCCACACACCACCAAACACTGGACCTACTTCTGATTATAAAACATAAATTAACACCTTAGGAGAAATTTTAAGTTAAACCAGGAATGATGAGTTTGTTTCAGAATCACAGAAATTGTTTATCAAATATACATTACACACAATCCTTATTGAACTTTTCACTAGCTTACTCATTAAAGGAGTTTCCGTCTTAGAAATATTTCATCTCAAAGGAACAGTTTATGACACTATTCATAAAAAATAAATAAAAAAAAAAGTAAATTTATGAAGATAATTAAAATAGGGCATTTGTTTGATCAGATGCATTAAAGTTCTAGGGAAAAATATTGCAACAAGAATATATAATTTTCCTGTGAAGAAGAGAATAATCTAATTTAATCTACCTTATTCACAGACACTAGTACAGGTAATAAAAAAATCTAATGATTTTAATATATACATTCTGAGGGTTGGTGATCACGGCCCACCACTCCACACATTTTCAGTCTTTTAGTAATCCTTTCAAGGTCTGTATCTCTTCAAATGATAACGTAGTAAACACACTATTTATAATCAGTGAGTATTATTATGTCACATGACTTTGTACTCGAGGAAGTAAAGATCATATATTAATTTCACTCACAAGGAAATTATATACTGTCTGGTCAGCCTTCAAAGTTATCGGCTCTCTCATGACCTCTGCCCTCCAGGACATTATCCATTTAGACCTGTTAACTGACGTCTTTTGGAGGGACAATTATGCTTATCTCACGAGTATACTATGATACATATTAACAAGAAAATGACACATGTAATCGATCACTTTTGAGAGGTAAATGTGTCATCATTACAGGTTAATGTGTCTCGTTAACAACACAATAACCCACTCTAATGGTTAATGTGTCTATGGTTAACAATAACTCACAAAAGGTTAATGTTATTTCTCGTTAAGACTTTAGATCATTTATGAGAGGTTAATGTATCTCTCGTTAAGTGCACGGTTACTCATTTGAGGTTAATGATCACTCTCTTTAAGAAAACGAGTATTTACGACAGATCAATGCCTTCTCGTTAACAACAAAGTTACTCACAATGGGCAGGTAATGTCACCACTTAAGAACACTTACTCAGGTACATTATATCAATATTAAAGAAAGGAAATTACACACATGAACGATAACAAAAGAAAAACCACATTAAAAATAATTTGCGGTTCTTGATGTACAACTTTTTTTTTCTTACTTGAGTAAACTTTATCTGCATGTCGTATGTTTCTTTCACAATCAAAACAAGTCTTATAAAAAAATAAATCGTGTTAAATCGTGTTATTATACTCTCTTATTGTGTATAATTTATCGTTTAGTCACCACACTCACTCCTCAGGCAACTTCACCCAAGGAGGGAGGAAGGATAGAGGCTGGTTGACTGTTGAGTTAAAGTGAGAGTTCCTTGTCTTACTCCTCCTTGTCCTAAACAATGAGAGGGAGGTGTGTTGATTGGCAGGGTAACTAGGGAGTGTGTACCATGTCTTCCCCTTTCACCCAGCAGTAGTGAGGAGGAGATTATGAGGGTCGGTGATTTTTTTTTTAAGTCTGTATTGTCACCTTCACCCCTGCTAGTAGAGGGGAGATTAGAGATGGGGAGATTAGAGGGGTGGCTTCCTGAGGTTGAATTGACACAGCCTTCACTCCTAACGGTACTGGGGAGGTTAATAAGTTGGTAAAATAGATTCATCAACCTCATCTCTCCCCAGGTAACAAGGTTGAGGTCGGTAGGCTGGTGACGAAGCCTCTTCTGTACACCCCACCCCCCCATTCCCTCTACCTCTTTCTTCCTCTACTATAATGGGGAGAATTATATAGTCATACCCTCACTTTAGCTCCCAATTTTCCCCTCAGTTGTAATGGGGAGAATGACATGTAACTATCTACCCATTTTACTTCTCCATTCATGATAGGGAGAAGGGTAAGTTGGCATCGTCTCATCTACTCCCCAAGTTTCTTCCCAATCCATAATGGGGAGAATTTTCCTCCCTCTGTCATAATGGGGAGTATAGTAGGAGGATGTTTTAATGTTATCTCCCCATATTCCTTTCCTGTCATTCTTCCCTCAGCCATAATGGGGAGTATGATAGGGGAGTGTTTCAATGTTATCTCCCCACATCCCTCCCCAGCCAGAGTAGAGAGGATGTCAGGTAGGAAGGTGAGCTTGGATGTCTCACAGTACCTCCCCAGCAGTAGTGTATGTATATGAAACAATACCATCAGGTACAACAACAGTAGGAGTAGCCCATGGAGCAAGGGTAACTACCAGTATAGGCGAGTGGGCGTGAACAGCAGCAGCAGAAATGGGCGTGGAGAATCAGTTGCATCCGCAGGGGTGGGCGTAGGGCATCAGCAGGAGCAGAAGAGGGTATAAAACGGTAGCAGCAGCAGTAGGAGGAGTGGACGTGGAGAAGGAACAGGTGCAGGAGTGTGAATGGGCGTGGAGCAGTCGTAGCAGGAGGAGTAGGAACAGCAGCAGCAGGTGGGGCGTGAGGGCGGCATCGTCAGGAACCCATCTCTGACGTCCCCACTATATTTATCGTTATGTGTACCATTATCACTCGTCTTTATCCTTTATGTGCATTCTTCCCGCCATTTACTTTCGTTTAGAGGATGATGAAGTGGGGTCCATTTCCATTGTAATTCTGAAATTATCTTTTGTAAAGTCTTTATATAACCATTAGGGTGTGTAACAGGTGTGATGGTGGGGGTTATCAAACGAATATGCTAAGATTAATGAGGCTCTTTTGTACAACTTTCGTCGTGGTGTTGTTAGAACGCGACAAGTTTTACGGCGGGAGATGTGTAGAAGACCGCCCCGTGAAGTAGTGCCTCACAGCCAGAAATAATTGCTGTCAACCCCCTGTCATTCCCTCTGTTTCTACGATACTACATAAAATAGTGACTTGAGGTTTTCTCCGGTCACAAGGCTTCACTGAACCATGTTCCATACAAACCCTTTAATGTCTCCGCTCCACTTATATATTTAAAAGTCGTACCTACCCCCTTTTGTCTGAGTAAAGAATTATCCTCCGAGAGCCAAAATATTGTAAAATGTTGCAAGGCATCTTCCTTCATGTCAAAGTGGCCGCGTTTCCCTAACTGCGATGCACATATGTTTCTCCCAACGCGGCAAAAAGTGAGCTTTGCAAGTGAACAACAGCCGTAAACAAGACGGTAATCCTATTTGATTTGAAATAGTAAATCTTTTGTTTTTGTTCCTCCAGAGACATTTTCCCTGGATTAAGTTTTACATTAGAAACACACACTCCCCGTAACATGACAAGGAATTATACAAAAAATAACAACGAGACGACCAGGGAACAACATGGCAAGGTACAACACGCTTTTTCCCGGTTACACAACATTAGGAACAGAGGACCGGTAAAGTCGACCGACCTGGCACCGGCCGATGCAACCTCCGGCCTTAGGGAAGAGCGTGGGATAGCCCCTCCGTGGCCCGTGCGTGGGGGCTGCGTGGAGCGACCTGGGAGCCCGTTACCAATACAGCTACTAAAGTATCCCTCGTAATGCGAATCCAATATCTCCACCAAAATTCCCCGCACCACCGAAATGGTCAGCTCCGAAACCGCTTAGACTCGGTAGTTAACGACGTCGATTACTCGTTCGCCTGTTTATGGTAGTCACTGCTGCTGTTAAGTCCGCAATCATCCGTATTCTCCATCATGGAAAATAACTCCCTAATGCCGCACTTGGAATTGGATCAGGGAGCCATATTTGAAGTGGGATTAGGGATCCGTGCCATCATACACACAATGAACGCCGGGCAAAATCTGCTTAAGAAGATACGAAAGAGAGTTTATTTCTCTGTAAGAATAAAGCTAAATTTTCATCAATACTCTCGACCCGAAGGAGACGGGAAGAGAGAGAGAGGGGGGTGGGGCGGGTGAGTGGGAGGAGAAGGGGGGGGTAGAGAGGGAGAAGGGATGGAAGAAGGGGAGTAAGGAGAGAAAGAGTGGAGGGATGGGGAGGTGGTAGAGGGGTAGAGAGGAAGGGAAAGGGAGAAAGGAAGGGAGAGGTGAAGAGACAATAGGTAGAGAAGGGATGAAGAAAAAAATATATGTAAAATGGGTGAATAATGGAAAGGAGAAGGGGTGAAGGGGTAAGGGGAGGAGGAGGAGATAGAGGATGAGGTGAAGGGGCAGACGTGATGGTCTCTCTCCAGACACCATCCCTTCTTCCCCAACTACCTTCCCTTCCTCCCCAAGTGCCCTTTCTTTCCTCCCGAACTGTCCTCCCTTCCTCCCACAACTGCCCTTTCCTTCCTTTCCACCTTGCCAGTGCCTCTCCCGGTAAATAAGGGGAGATGAAAGAGTGAACCCCGGCCTTACCACACGTAATAAGTCACGACCGACTTCAAATGATACAAAACGAGTCCATGAACTTTATGAAAATTGGACCAGAATGTTATAACTGTGTTGAGAGACAAACAGACAGGCAGACAGACAGACAGGCAGACAGACAGACAGACAGACACACACACACACAAAGAGAAAACGAGGAACTGTGAAGGTAGGGGGGGGATGGGGGTGACTTAAATGAATCTTTACCACAGAGATTTTTTGGGGGAGTCAGCGGTCAGATCCCTCTTGGTGTAGTCCTGAGAGGTTGAGGAGGTCCTGTGGTATATCAGTGAAGGAGTTGTCTTATGTGGGTGGGTGGGAAGAGAGGTGGGCAGGTGAGTCGTGTGTGTGTGTGTGGAGAGAGAGAGAGAGAGAGAGAGAGAGAGAGAGATTGATATTTTACAGCCGATTGCTCATTTGTGCAGCGCTGTTTTGTAAATGTTGATGGTGTTGAATTTTATTGTTCATTATTTACCCCGTGAATCAGACTCCTCCCGAGACGTTCACGACACTCATGCAAGAAATTATGATCTTGAGTCATCTTCCTGTCGACTTAGATCACGCACAGTCACACCGCTCTCCTCCCTCCTCCTCCTCCTCTTCCTCTTCCTCCTCTTCTTTCCCCCCAAATTTCCTCACCACCTCCTCCTTCCCCCCAACCTCCTTACCTATCCTTCCCACCAACCCCTTACCTTAATTCCCCCTCTCCACCCCCTTCCTTTAATCCTTCTTTCCCTCCTCCCCCCACCTTCCCAACCCATAACACCCATCTCCACCTGCCCCGCCCATCACCTCATCCCCTCCTCTCCCCTACCCTCGCCCCCTTCCCCCTCACATTCCCCCATCCCTCTTGGCCTCACGAGCCAAACCTTGACTCACTCCCTCCTGTCACATCATGGAAATTTATAACACGTGCGCTGGGTAATGTGACTCATCATCACAACATCACTTTTGTGTATATCTTTTAAGGCCTTTGGGTAACTGTTGTGTTGTGTGGTGCTGATAGATAGTGGTGTGAGAGGGAAATACATTAAGTAATTTAGCGTGAGCATTTGAGCGTCGTATACAAGAGTAGAGAGTAAGAGTTAAGAGTGCGCATTTGCATGTCTTAAATGGTAGTAAAAGTGAGAGAGTGCCTAACTGCATGTCATCAACTAGAATAGAGAGTGGAAGTAAAGAGTGGTAATTTGCATGTCGTAATAGAGAGTATAGTGAAAGGTAAAAAGTGTGTACCTGCATGTAATCAATGAGAGAATAGAATGAAAGTGACAGTGCACACCTGGACCTGACAAACGGAATAGAGAGAGAAAGTTGAGTCTGTGCACTTACCTGTCCCAAACGAGTAGAGAGTGAAAATAATAGACCTCCCATTTAAGGTCATAAACAAGAGTAGAGTCATGTTTCTTTAGCAAAAGTACACACGTATACTTGACAAAAGGAAAACAGTGAAAATCAAAATTGCGCATTTACACACCACAAGCGAGTCAAGAGTAAAAATAGAAATGAGACACACACACACACACACACACACACACACACACACACACACACACACACACACACACACACACACACACACACACAGACACACACACACACACACACACACACACACACACACACACACACACACACACACACACACACACACAGACACACACACACACACACACACACACACACACACACACACACACACACACACACTGACATCAAAGTAAAGGTTAACTATTTACTGTTGTTCACTTCCTCCAGCCCTCATCATCCAGACCCTCCCCACAGGCAGCCGGTGTTCCAGGCCCATGTATATCACGCCTTCCATCTTGCCTTGCCAAAATTAACCTAGAAATAATATTCCTGTATTCCGTAATTAAGTATCCTCCCCCCCAGCGCTCCGTCTTCAATCTACAATCTATTCGTCAACATTTTGCCCTGCCTTTATCATTCTGTTCTTTTTAATTACTGGGATTTCTTCTCCCTTATTAAGTCCATATTTAGTCTTTTGTTTTGCTCAGTATCATCCATAAAATATATTCTTTTCATATTGTGTTTAAAAAAAGAGAAAACTTTTGCTCTATTTTTCTTAATCATCAGGACTTCTCCCCTCCCGACTCTCTCATACATCAAACTTTCATTACTCAGTTAAAAATAGAGTAACTCTGTTAATGATAGGGTTACAGTAATATGTAATGTTATGTATCGACAGCATGATGCGGGAAACTCTGTGTACTGTAATCTTATTCAATAATCTTTTGTAATACTGGGGTACGGCTGACTGGGTGCATTACAGGCGGCCCATTACAGCCTATTACAGCACACGCCCAAGCATACATACTTTGATTAGCTCGCCTCAGGAAGTAAAGATTTTGTTTATATATTCTCTGTTGTGGTGGTGGTGGTGGTGGTGGAGGATGCGATGAGTGGAGGAGGGTGTCCCAGGGGAATAAAAATACCCACGTCTTGAGGAGCAACTGTTTACATTTCTTCATTACAGAATACACTCAAGTAACGGGATCAAAATTGCTTAATAACTCTGTTGGTTTTAAGTATCAGTGATAATGATGGTACGTAACTCCTAACACAGGGTTTAAAAAAAGATATACAATCCATTAAGATAAACAAAGAAATGAAGAGAGAGAGAGAGAGAGAGAGAGAGAGAGAGAGAGAGAGAGAGAGAGAGACGCCTGGTGACCATCCCTGCCCCAGTATACATCACAAGACACAAAACGCTTCACTAAAGAAAACAATTACGACGCAGCTCCACTATGAATACCCATTGTAAAAGAAAGCACAGATTTCACAGCAAACTAACCCGTTTTACAAAAAATATACAGAAATATCTATAACCAAACTATATGCACCAATAAGTTTTACAATATGTCAGCATGATGGCCCCTTACTTGCAGACGCGTCACAACAAATGATCGTCGTATCTCAGTAGGATCTCATAACATGCCAACATTAAAGTGATAAATAAAGTTCAACAGCTTAAATATGATCGACCAAGCCTCGGGTAATGTACCTCAATTTAGGCTGTATGATGCCTTCCTTGCTAGTGCCGGGGATAATGGTAGGATGCAGTGTTAGGGCGGGTGTGGTATTGTGTGGCGGTATGGTGCTATGGTGGCAGTCTTGTCTCTTCTCTCTCTTTCTCTCTCTCTGTCTGTCTCTAGAGGTGGGTGGCGGTGTGTGTTTGTTTGTCGTGTGTGTGTCCCTGAGAATTCGTGTACATGTGTGTCTTTGGGTGTGGATTCGTGTTTACGTATATAAGAGACGAGGGAAGAAGTGTGGAGGGGGAGGGGAGGGGGGGGTGGTAGTAAGATGTCACTAAGGGTGATTTTCATCCTGTGTTATGGTTAGTACAAGTGTATGGTGACGTGACTTGGTTATGGTATACAGAATAGTGTTGTGTCTTTCTTACGTCCGGTACCATATCACCATCCTCATGTAGTTTGTATTTAATGATAAGGGGGTTATGGTGACTCTGAGTATGGTGTTATGGTGTGTTAATATGCATTACGTTTGCAGGTTATAGTGTACAATATGGTGACGACCTCAGGAGAAGAATACATAATTTGTCGTATTTCTTGTATATGGTGGTGGTGGTGTTATGGTGTAGCGGTGGTGTCAAGTCACTGTACAACAACGAGGGGTTGGTGTAGTCCTCGGGAGAAGCGGCTGTGGCATTATACAGGTACAGTGGTGGTGGTGGTGGTGCGTCTGCTGGTACTAATGTGAAGTTATAGTGAGAATAATTTCGCGGTGTGGCCGTGAGTTTTGTTGCGTTATGGTGCGCTGGTCTGTGGAGGCTGGATGGAGGTGGTGCTTTGGTGTGTGTGTGTGTGTGTGTGTGTGGTGTTCGTGTAGTGTTCGTGTAGTGTGTGTGTGTATTTGTGTGTGTGTGTGTGTGTTTTATTTTGTCACAACTCTTGGTGATGATGGTAGTATAGGCTGGTAATAGTGGTGGTGATGGTGACTATATGATAGTGCTACTTCAGGTGGTTGTTATGGTTAGTATATTAGGGATTATAGTCTTGGTAATTGTGATATTTTGAGGGTGATGGTGATGGTGATTAAGGTTGGGAGGTTAATGATGGTGGGGATGGTGATATTAGAGATGGTGAAAATACTACTAATAATGATGATGATGATATTGATGATAGTGATGATGGTGTTGAGAATTATAACGATGATTTTAATGATGGTGACGATGAGGAATGATGATGATGATGATGATGATGATGATGATTACCCATCACTTATAATAATCAAGACAACTCGTTTATTCCTGGAGTTCATTTTAAAACTAGTAGCTGAACAAGTGACCAAGAATTAATCAAAGCTGCGCAGGAAGAACGTGTATCAGTCAGATCAGTAAGGGCACATACTGGGATGACTAAACACAACCCTAAAATCAAGCTATTGTGTTGTTGTTTTTTGTGTCCTTAGCATGGACTTCCTGATCACGGACATGGTCTAGTCACGGACGACCCTTAGTGTAGAGTGATAGTGGGACTTGTAATTACAGATGACACCCAAGACAATAAGGTTATGGACATAGTGGTCAACAGTCAACCTCGGACAAGATAAGTCACGGACATGGTATTCACGGATATGGTATTCACGGATATGGTATTCACGGATATGGTATTCACGGACATGGTAAACCTGGGTATCAAAGTATTACAGATATGGCAAAGACGGACACGGGAAGTCATGAACATCGTCGGGATCTTACTGACATGGCAGAGACGGACACGGCTCGTCATGGACATCCTGGTCACGGACACTGTTACGTGGGGGCGTTGTTTTAGTGAGGGAGGGCAGCGGTGGGAGGAGTCTTGTATTGGGTCGATGGCCAGGGAGGTGTGTGCTGGTCCTCTGTGGTCCCGCCCTGGTCCTGCCTAGTAGTGTAGGGGCATACTGTTACCTCCTCCTCCTCCTCTTCCTCCTCCTCCTCCTCCTCCTCCTGCCGCCGTGTGGTGTGGTAGTAGTGTGGTGTAGAGGCGTATTTGTTACGGTACCTCCTGCTGTGGTGCGGTGTGGTGTGGTGAGGCATATTGTTGGTATGGTGGTAGTGTGGTGTAAAGGTGTATTGTTAATTTATTTTGGTGTGGTGATGGTGTGGTGTGGAGGTGGTGTAGTGTGGTAGAGGTGTGGTAGTGGTGTGGTGTTTTAATGGTGTGGTGTGGTGTGGTGTGGTAGAGGTGTGGTGTGGTAGAGGTGTAGTGTGGTGTGGTAGTGGTGTGGTATTAGTGTGGTAGTAGTGTGGTTTAGAGGCATTCTGATGTGATAGAGGGGCATACTGTGGTGTTCTAATGAAGCGAGGCATTGTATGGTGGTATAGTGTGGTTTTACCTGGTATTGTTAGCACGCACTGTTATGGTGTGATGAGGTTAGTGTGGTGTTGCTTCCCTATAGTGTCGTGGTGTCGTAATGTGATGTCATATTGTGTTTATTATAAGGCGATGTAAGGTAGTTGTACACTATAGCACTATATTGGTGAATAATGTTCTTACAGTGTGGTGTTAAAGTATAGTGCAGAAGTATATTATAACCCTCCTCTCCTCTGTTATAGTGGTGTTAACTGGTATAGTGCAGCGGCTTCTCTGGTATAGTGACTCAGTGTGATGGCATAGTGTAACTGAGCAGTGTTGAAGATTGCAGTGTATTAGCATATTTTGACGATATAGTGACCTGGTATAGTAATAGTGTGTTGATATAGTATGCTGGTATTATATGGTGTCGTAATAATGGTAGCCTGTTTTTTTTTGTAGGGACAGAGTTTAACACGGTTTAATCTGGTGTTATGGGGCATAGTGTGGTGTAGTGGTAGTGTAGTGTGGTGTTGTGGTAGTATGGCATAATGGTAGTATGGGGAAGCAAAGTGTGGTGTGGTGAAACATAGTGTTGTATGGTGGCGGTAGTGTGGTATGGCGTGATGGTGTATAGTGAGGCATACGGTGACAGTGTGTTCTTGTATATAGTGCTGTGCTACGGCATAGTATGATAGTATGGTGGGAGAAAATGTATTGTGTGGAAGAGGCTTACTGTAACACTGCACTGGTCAAGTTATGGTGAACGAGTGTAATGATGAAGTGTTGAGCAGTGTGGTGTAGAAACATCAAACAACGATGATAGTAATTGTGTATGGTGTTAAGACGTAGGTTATAATAATGAATAAAGTCATGTAGTATGGTGTGAGATATAGTGTGAACGTATAGTGTGAAGGTATAGTGTTAAGACGGTGAAGTGTTATTGACATGAGTTTGTGTCATGGTGTGGCAGGGTGATGGTGAAGTGTGTGATGTTGTCTCGTGTAGTAAAGTGTTATGGTATAGGTGAAGGGATTTAAGTGTGGCAGGACAGTGTGAAGATGCTTTATAGTTTAGTTGTTCCTTAAACGTTCCTTAAAAAAAAATAGTTATATCTAAAGTTGATATCTTATTACTACTGTGGTGACGATCTTTTTATGCTATCCTTGTTCTTACTTTTTCAACTATCTCCTCGTCTCATGAACTGGCTTTGTCACTCATCTCTATAAACACTTTTGTAACACATGAGCCGAAAGTAAACAACAAACTCTTACCTTACATCCAAAAGAAAGTAAAAAACTATCTCTTTCACTTCCATCCTCTGACTTCTTTCTGTTTATAATCCTCCATAGTCTGTTTCCCTTTGTCAGTCATTAGTGTATAAGGATATAATAAAAAAAAAGAAAAATACCCAAAGATTCTTACAATACAGACACTCCACTCCCTTCTCCACACCCTGCTATCTATACACTAACTCAACTCACGGGATCATTGAGATATCACCTCGCTCCTTTCCCTCGTTCTGTTCCTTCCTAGATTTAGGAGAAAATTCTTCCCCAGTTCACTGCTGCATATAGCCTTTGACTCTTTAAAATGAAGAGGCCCATAAAATTCTTCCTTCATCAAAGCAGAAGGATATTGTGATACCGAACAGGGAGCGAGAGACACCGATATTGTGTATTGGTCACACAGCCATCAGCAGCCCCTCGTTTACCACCCCCAAACACCCTGAAGTCAATTCCTCTTTAATCTTAACACAGTGGACAGAGTTGAGTGGTAGTGGTGGCAGTGTGGTAGTGGTGGCAGTGTTGTAATTGTAGTGGTAGTGTTGTAGTAGTGGCAGTGTTTAGTGGTAGTGGTGGCAGTTTTGTAATGGTATTGATGTTGTGTTAGTGGTATGGTGGCAGTGGTGAAGTGGTTTAGTGTAGTGTGTATAGTTAGTGATAGAATGATAACTACATGGTATACAGTATATGGTGTAGTGTTAGTAGTATAGTGTTTGTGTGGTGTGTATTGATAATGCTGTGGTAGTGGTGTGTTACAGTGACAATATTGTGGTATATTATGATGAAACTGTTTGATGGTGATAGGATAGTGTGGTGTTGCGAGGGTGGTGTCACGGAGTTCTGGTGGTGGTAGGAAAGATTGGTGTCGTCAGAAAGGGCTGGTGATGTCAAAAAGGGTTGGTCGGTGAGTTTTATTGGTGTGAGGGAGTACTAATGGTGTCAGGGAGTACTAATGGTGTCAGGGAGTACTAATGGTGTCAGGGAGTACTAATGGTGTCAGGGAGTACTAATATAGTCAGGGAGTATTAATGGTGTCAGGGAATACTAATGACGACAGAGAGTATTGATGGTGTCGGAGTATTAATTGCATGTGAGGATATTGATACAGTGTACTTCTGAAATAATGAAGTAATATACTCCCACACAAGAACCCATAATTGATTATGGTAGTTTAAATGTACCGTAACTAAAGAGGAGTACAGATATAATGCCTCTGGAAATTATAGTATTGTCAATCTGAGTTATACACTGAGAGTAAAGTTATAGTATGTTATTATATAGCCAAACCTAACTTAACCTAATATAACCTAAGCTAAACATAACATAATCTAACCTAACCTTCTCTCTGAACTAACGGAACCCGGAAACAAGAGAACAGATCCCAAGGGCCAGGTAGAGCATACTACAGACTAACAAGAGCCTCTGCTGATACGTGGAGTTCGGCCCGGCCTGTTTATTGTAAGTCGTGTTTGCGTATTGTATCGGCTTAGTATGGCAGACGTGAACCAGAGTAAAGCGTTGTGTGAATATATCTACTAACACACTTGGGTTCATTGAGGTAAGGGTATTTATTTTTGTTACGGGGTATATAATAGATAATAATTACAGAAGCAAGTCTTCGTTTAGGAGGTTTACTTGTTAAAAGGGGAGGAAATATATGTTTAACGGGAAGATCTATTGTTTTGAATATAATAATAATAATAATAATAATAATAATAATAATAATAATAATAATAATAATAATGCGTTAATTGATTTTGTTTATTTAATAGTCCAGTTATACCAAAAGATAAAAATAAACTACAAACTCACCAAATGACAAATACTTCAAGTCCAATCAACCAGCCAGAGAGAGAAGATGAAGAAGACTTGTCACCGCAGTCAGTAGCATCTTGTCTGTTGTGATCGTGTCTCCCACTGTCCATAAATAACCCAGTTTTTCCTTAAGATGGTGACTCCATAAATAAAGGCGGTGTACCGAAGTTTTTACATAGCCGTGGTAGTTGTGTCTCGGCATCGTAGAAATTATTCACTAAACCAAGAAGACTCATTAGAGACGAGTTATTAGGTTCGTTCACGTCTTGTGTACAGTGGCTCTGGCGGCATCATTATTCCCACATGATGTAACAATGTTGAGAGGAGGAAAATGTACCATGAGCAGAACAGCTAAACTAGTTATTTTTAGATTTACGCAAAGTAACCAAACAAAAGCTGACTTATCTGAGTTTAATCTATAGCTTTGTGGATAGTTTTTGGTTAGGTTTGAAGTTACATTTGGTAAGTTTGTATTTTGTCACTTCAAAAGCAAAATTAAATTCCCAAATGGTCATATGCGTGGTACTTTTTTAACACTGGTTATTTTCATTATTCTCTGGGTAAAGCGTAATTAGGCAGCCAGAAGCACTCAGACTTGTTCTATAGTGACCAGTTGATAAAAGTTATGTAATAAATATACAGGGATTTCATATCAACTTTGTGTTGAGGTGATAACAGCTCTATTTGAGTGATTACAAATAATTAGTGCTTATTATAGATACTTAATCAAATATAATTTTAATAAAATTTTACTTTACATAATGAAAAACAGAAAATAATCGTGGATATGCAACATTAATCGTAAATTTTAGTTGTTAAAATGTTTGGAGTTATAATTACGTTTTAAAACTGTTCACAAACCTTATACGTACTTTGTTATATACTATTATAAATATATAGTTGAGATCACATATCTAAATTTTGAGAAGCCCCTCCCTCCCCCACCCCCTTCCCCACCACCACCACAACACTGGACACGCCGCGCTTCACTCAATCCCGGAAAGTTAGCAAATTTTTTTGTCATACAGTTATACAGGAATACAATTTACCCCACAAACTGTCCAGGATGATTTGTTTAAAACTGACAGATTGAATGCACCGATTGTGGACACAAAGGGACAAAAAAAAAAAAATCTGACATATATATTCTGCATGAAGTGAAGTATATTCGGTGTGACTTGCTAGTTTGTGTATCTTAGTGTAATCTTTTTCCTGTATCTATATGCTTATGATGAGGTGGTGTGGCAGCGTCCATCATTCAGTAAATTAAAAAAATATATATACTCACTATATTACCTCTTATCAAGACTAATATTTAATATCTGAGTGATCATGTTCATGTGTTTTTATTTATTTTTATTGTGTTCGTAAGTATAATATTTTCCTGGCATGTAAATATTGGTGGGATATTGTGGCGGTGGTCCATCATAAAGAGTGTTACACAAATGTATTGACCAAATGACCTCCTGCCTCGACTATTATGATCTTACCCGTGTATCTTATGTATTTTACTGTGTGTACGTGTGTAATATATTTCATGCATGTATTTCTTAGTAAGGTACTGTGGGAGCGTCCATCATCCAGCGTTAGAAAAATATATTGGGCCAAAAAATTGACCTCTTACCTGGACTATTTTTCCCTCTCGTGATCATGTCGTTTGGACAGCGATGCATCATAAGTCAAATTGCCAAGTAAACGTGTCATAAATTGCCATCGGATTTCTCAGTGCCGCTTTAAGAGGGGTGAGTGATGCCGCGAGGAAATTACACATTGCCTGTGATTAACCTTTAAAATATGACTTGGTGATAATGGCAGAGGCATATTACGAGGCCGAGGGTGGACGATAAATCCCTTAATAGTTACAATACACCATCTTGTTGTATTAACTCGAGGGACACATCACCCCACTTTTCAATCCACACAAAAATTTATTATTTATAAATATTTCAAGAGGAAAAAATATATTGTCGTGGGTTTTGAAGCGTCTTGTGCTATGATATGGTACTTGGTTCCTATTTTATTCACTAGTTATACTTCATAGGGTCACCCCACAGCTAAGAGATGACAGAAAAGCTTAGTCCAGTAACCTAATAATGGACCGGTACACAACAGGGCAGAGATGTGGGTTAGGAAGACAAGAGGTCAGTCACAGTATAAGATTAAGCGGAGAATTGTTGTGGATTTCTCATTTTCTATCACTTATATTCTTGTTAGTATCAGGTGCTGGTACATAAGTGTTGTACACAGGGAGGCGTTATACTGTGATAACCCCGTTCAACAAAGGATTTTTTTGTTAGTATTATATCCTCTAAGGTGAGTGGCTGCTGAGAGATCCTAAGGCTGATAGATGGATAGAGAAGGAGATGAAGAAAGATGTTGGATAGAGAAACAAAAGGATAGAGAGTTAGTTGTTTTAGTTATCAATTCTTATATTAAACATTTTCATGCCATAATCCATGTTTTATCTGGCGTGCATAAGAGCTGCAATACATTTTCATTTTTCATTCCCGTTTTATCATCTTCCTGATCTATATCTCCAAGTCTTTCCTTCTGCTGAAATAACTTTTGATATAGCAACAAAATCTGCCACTAAAATAGTTCTGGTAATTTTGAGGGGAAATGTAAATTCATATGTAAAGTTACATTTTTGTAAGCATATAAAATTAAAAATTATGAAACCAAAGTAATGGAACAATTAGAGAACATACAATATAAATTTCACGAAAGTACATATATATATATATATATATATATATATATATATATATATATATATATATATATATATATATATATATATATATATATATATATATATATATATATATATATATATATATATATGTTCATTGTTATATCTATCTTTACTATATGCGTTGCAATAATTTCTCTCCCAAAAACTATTTCAGTTCAATATTGTGTTGTGGCAGCAACAAGCGGCCTGTGGGAGGCTTGACTAGTGTCCGTGTTAAACAACTGACTTTACCACTGACCTGACCCTCGTCTTTTAGGAGTACCGATAGTACAGTGGCACCACACTCGTCCATCACACGAAAATGTTAGGTTCGACAATATAAATATATTCTGTATATTCTCAATGCATAAAAAAAATTACGTAGTGTACATTAAGCAATAGCCCTGCGTGTGTTGATCTAGATATTCAGTAATATGGAAATAGTCACCAATGAATGACGTAGAACCAATAGTAATATTAATTAGACATAGAAAATATTAAATATTTTTGGAGAAACTAAATAGAAGTGTTAAAGTTTAGGATAAATATGACTCATGAAATAACAGGACAAGAATAAAACGCTGAGGAGGAAGATATTGATGAATATAAAAAAAACGAAGGAAAAGTATGAGAATGACAAAAAAGAAAGATAGGAACATAACGCAGGGAGGAGGAAGGGGGAGGACAAAGATAAAGGGAAAATATATTAGGTAACAAGGGTAATGAGAACAACTGAAGGAAAATGTAGGGGAACTAAAGAAAATAAAGCAAAGGCATGGGGGAAAAGAGGAAAATTATGGACAATAAAAAAAATAAAGCTAAAAAATATAACCATGAGGCTAATAATAAGGAAAATAGGACAAGAATAAGAGGATAAATAGGAAAATAATTAAAATGGAAATACGACACAAACGTAATAAATAAGGAACATAGCGGATAGATAACAAGTAAAATAGGATTCATAGAAAAAACATAGATAAAATAAATAGGATTAGTGAGTACATACATACATACATACATACATACATACATACATACATACACACTTTATTATGATCGAAGTGTGTGTGTGTGTGTGTGTGTTACTTTACGATGGCATAGGTTTCTAAGTGTTCGTAGGTTCCATAAACTAAAAAAAAAATGATAGTTTCAGAAAATTTAAATAATAATCAAATCTAAACCCGCCACTCTTTTATTTCCATTTGCAGCTCAATGTATGACTTTTTCATTAACTCACTCATTCACTCACTCCCTAGGGTGTAGAACGACATGCATTTACGAGCCGGCAACAGACTTAACTGATAATAGGTCACCAAAACCTATTAGATCCACTTAAATTGAACTTAACACAACTAAACTTAAATCCATTGAACTTGATTAAACTTGAGGTGAATAATATAATCAAATAAGATGTGAGTACAGTAACTTGTTCCCGTTTCAGATATATTTAATACCAATGACTCGTATTGGTCAACAAAAAACAGAAGTTGATATTCCCGGAAATTGATATTGTGACGAGGGAGGGAGTGATCAACAAAGAGACGCCTTGTTATAGTAAAACATTAGTAAAATGATAAAGTGTACACAGGAAGCAACACACACACACTCTTGGTAAACATCAGCACAAAGAAACTCACACACTGAGACGCCCGAGTTTACTTACCACCTTTTCTTTATGTTCACCTGTGTACGCGCAGGTAACCACAGGCTTACCTCACTCACTCACTCACACTCACACACACACACACACACACACACACACCTCATTAGTTCAGTATCTACATTTTGGTTGGCATCCCTGGTTGGCTACATACCTGCGTGTCAGCATCAAAGCACATCAGTCATCACATTAAACAAACCTAACTGATGCTCTCTGGCGGGGAACACCTAGACCAATCTGGCCACCTGCAGAACCTAAAAAAGTAAGGGGTCATATCAGAGGCTCAGACTTGGCACGATATTGTTTTTAAAAGGTGTGTGTGTGTGTGTGTGTGTGTGTGTGTGTGTGTGTGTGTGTGTGAACATATACACACACAGGTTCCTAAGACTCGTCCACATGCTCCTTTACTCGTGTCGTAAGAGATTGCCACATGACGCAGGATGTTAAGAGAATCGTCACAGGAATACGAGAGAGTCCTATAGTGACACGAATTGATGGTGAAATGAGATAAGATGAGTGATTATAATGATGATGACAATGATGATAATGAATGTAACTCTGATAATGACAAGTCTTTTAATTAGATAGAGGAGATGACAATGACATACCTTTTCATTAAATTATTGGTGATAATTGTATACTGATGGGTAAGGGAGACGATATAACAGCTTGTAGTAAGGAGAATGGTGTTGGTAGTAATTACTTCTATTACTGATGCAGTTAATTAGCAAGATAATGATGATGATGATTATTGCATGTATATGAATTGTGTGGGTTAAGGATGATGATATTAATAATGTTTTTAATCATTTATTATTGCATATGAATGTTGATAATGATGATAAGATAGACATTGTAATACATGATTTAATTACTTGATAAGGATGATAATGATAACTTTGATGTTATTAATGATCTTTGTTGTGATATTGATAATTAATGGTGATTACCCAGGTATTTGTTATGATGACAACTTGGTAATAATATTGATAACAGGTAACATTAAGCTTGTGTTGTTGTTGTTTTTTAATCGAGTATAATAATTAAGGTAATAACCCAGGTGTGACTTATGACATTTATGGGTGATAGTGAAGATGGTGGTGATAGTAGAGGTGTTAATTTTGTGTTTTATATTGAAGATAATAACGACAAGTACAAGTGTGAGTTATGATAACGAATTTTGCTGGTAGTAATAATGATGGTAATGATGACGATAAGTCAGGTAGTCTTTATGATGACGTGGTTGATGATGACGATAACAATAATGAAAAGTATAGCTGCAGTTTATGATTATTTCGCTGATATAATGATAGTGATGATAATCAGCAAAAAAAAAAAACCTTCTTTACGACGTTGTAGTTGATGATGATGATAACGATAACGAGGAGAACTACAGGTGTGATTTATGAACGAAGCCGCTCACTATAACACCTGGCCATCATCATTAGCTGGAGCAGTGAGCGTCACAGTTGAGCAGAGAGCTAAGATAACTCCCCACCGGAACACCAACATCATAATGATAATCCCGCCTCAGAATGGAGCAGTATCATAACCGTGCAGTAAGTTTACAGCGCAGCGCCAGCATGCAGCACAATAACGCCCCGGGCCCAAGTTTACAATGTACCAGTAGAGTGCTGCACCATAACACTGGCAGGACTCGGCGGCGGGGTTCTGGCAGGGCGGGAGGGAGGCTGTCTGGGGGAGGGCGGCTGGTGGCGGGAACAGCGTGCACATCATGGCAGAACATCCCACTATCTCATGAACTAAAACCCTCTCTTATCTAAACTTGGAGGATCGAGGCGGACAACAGGTTGCCGGGATATCTTAACTTCCCCATACAGCTGTCACCAAGAGCCGCTACCCGATCCTATTTGCTGTGATGGTTGGCTGCCATTTTTATATTATTGTCATCTTCGATATTATCTCCCCCTGTGTTGTGTCTTTAAAGCATTAACTCTTGGTATATTAACTAATTAGGGCTTACTAGATGCGTTCATACCTGCCATAACAAGCGCTGACACTAATTTTTTTTGAGAGTTTATGAAGAAATGTTAGTTTAGGTGTGTATAATGGGAGGGATATATTCACTACTATCTAGTACTATATCTGACTTAGGAGTAAGACTATTAAGACCGCCGTCATTCTGGGAAGGGAAACCTGCTTTTTACCTGACTCAGCTTCTCTCGTTCACAATTGCCGCAACTTGGGAGCGAATAATAACCATCGTGAGTGAGAGGAGGAGACGATACTTCACTATTAATTTGTTTCTCTTCAAAAGTTTTCCCTTCCGCTCGCCCACAACAATAACCCTTGACACATAATCATACGGCAGACAGCGGAGCGCCCACCAAAAACAAAACAACCAAAACGAACTCCATATGGTTCTGAAAACTCACCTGGCCATATCCACTAATAAACTTCAAAGACACAACAAAACTCCATTTGATAATGGAAAAAAATCATCCTGTCTGACTTTTACCACTCCAATAATTAACAAAACCGTTTGCCAACAAAAATCATGAAGCCCTCCGCTCCCAGCCTTTGATGAGAAAATTTGGAATTGGCGTTTGCGAGCGGTAGTGTAGCAAGTTTGATATGCCCTGAGGAAATTTAAATAAGTGTCTGAAAGGGGTGAACGTAATTAAAATTGCAAGAATGGAGATGACTTTTGTGAGTGTACGAACCGGGTTAACAAGGCGAGAGGGGCGGCGACGGCGGCCTACCGGGGAGAAGGAAAGCTCTTGTCTGAGGAATTGATTTGTTTTTAGTCGCGTTATTTACACAGAAAGTCGGATAATTTAATCCGTAATTAAATTGGAATGGAAAGGACATATATAGACGTTTGGTCAATAATGACGGAGGAGGAGGGTATTTATGTAAGCATTATTGACACGGACTTAAATTGAATCCCCCGGAGCTCGTAACTTGACCATTTTATAAGCATTTTAATACCTGGGTTTAAAGGATATCACCCCTTATCATTTTCTCGTATTGCTGCTCCGCCTTGTTGTATTGATGGTCATATTTCTCGGCTCTGGCACCACGATGGGTATACCGCGTTATACTCATTACCCCCAGCTATATGTCCATTCAGTCACATCCGGATCTGATAATGGGATATATTAATTAGGGACGAATTGTATTATGCCCATTGACGTATCTTAGTATGATCCATGAGATGAGTTGTGTTTATGATGTAGTAATGAATTGGTCATTCTCTTCAGATATATTCCTTTATGACTGCTGGTAAACACAGTCGTTATGTTCTGTTTACGGATGGTTCACCATTAAACACATGCACTGCCCTCGTTGAATGATGAACCATAACAATATTTCTCTCTACATATTTGCTAAACTAAATTCTTTACCAATATTCTATATATATGTGTATATAAATACCAATATTTTATCTTTACATATATATAAAACACACCGACAAATTCACAAATACGCCAATAAACAAATCACGTCAAATATCAGTTATTTGTACACAACAACAAACACCCATGACATGTGATGTACCGCGTGTCAGTTCCTGTATAAATAAACAAAAAACAGCACTGGGTGTAGCGCCACATAGAGCCGGGAGTCGTCCACCCCCGGACACGACCCCGCCACCCCACCAGAGAGTAGCCCTATATTGGCTCGAAGGTCCACTCTTTCCTTGGGTTAAAGATTTTGAGACTGGCTGGAAGTTATACGGGCAAGATAAAATGTAATTAATTCAATAGCGCCTGTAGCTATTCCCAAACTCAGGGATTATAATACTAATTGAGTCATCGGCGAGAAATTATGACAACTTCCAATTCTAAGTAACGCGAGGCGTCTATTCACAGCGAAAAAAAGGTTTGAATACTAATCATACTTACACTTAAAACTACAACCTCATGTTGCCATTTAGTATATAATCCCGCCCATTAATTTAGCAAAAACGGTTATAATACTAATCCAATCGCCACTAAGACGTCAAAAGTATTATGTCTTCAGGTACGTGGCCCCTTCATTATTTGCCGAAAAACTGGTATAAGAAACTCATTTAAGAAGGAACCACTCACTATTTCCCTTTTATGATGCGTTTCAATTCAGCGTCCGAAAGCGACGGTGAAACATCCAATAGTCATTATCGTTCGGCTTAATTAGATGGTGAGTTCAAAGGGCTTAAAAAGTCGATCCCAAGCGCAGCATCTCCGTCGGCGAAATGGGATTAGTGCCGGGGAAAATGTGGCCCTTCTCTTCCCCCGGAGGATACTGCCGGGTCGTGCCACGCTGCTGGGGGTAGGGGTGGTCCTGGGGAGAGTGGGAGGGGCGAGGGGGCGTAAGGGGAATGGAGATGGCGAGGGGATAGGATATAAGGGGATAGTAAGAGGGGCATGAGGCGGGTGGGTAGGTGGAGGTGGTAACATGGGATGGGGTAGAAGGAAGGTAAGTGGAGTCGAGAGAGGGGAAAGAGACGGGGTCGAGGGGGCGAAAGGGGTAAGTGAGGGGAGATGAGGAGTCTTGAACGAGAGGGCGTCGTGAGGAGAAAGAGTAGGTGGAAGTGGTAACAAAGGGGGAGGGGAGGAAGGAGTAGTTGAGAGAGAGGGGAGAGATCGAGGTGAGGGGGCGAAAGGTGTTAATGAGGGTAGAGGAGGAGTGGGACAGGGGAGGGGAGACATGAGGAGGGAGGGGAGGTGGAGCCAGTGAAGGGGGTAAAGGGAAATGGCAGGAAAGAGTTCGTGAAGGAGGTGGAAAGAAATGGGGTGAGGTGAGGGGGTGTAAGGAGTGAGGGGTCGTGAGGAGATAGGGGAAGGTGAGAGGAGGAAAAAGGACTTGAGTGAGGGGACGTGAAGAGGGCAGGCGGTAGGTTTGATAACAAGGAAGTTAAAGAAAAGGAAAGAGCAAAAGGGAAGAAGACTTAGAAGGGATTGGGGGAGGAGGAAAAAACGAAAAAAAAAGATGAGGGAACGTGGAAGGGTGGAAAATAGGAAAAGAATAGTGGGAGAAAGTACTGAGAGGAAAAAATACAAGATTAGATACTGAACTAAGAAGCGCGTGCGTGCGTGCGTGTAGGAGCTATGTTATATAAAAATAGTTAAAATAAAAAAAAAAAAGAAATAACCCCATATAGCTAACAAAAACAGGTCTTATAGTGGATAGCATTCTTACCCCGCAGACAAGACAACTATGCGATCGATTCTCTGGCAGATTAAAACCATGGTTATAGATCGATTATGGATGGCGAATGTAAATAAAGCCAGTGCAGCGTATGAACTGTCCGATTTAACTGGGTTCGTTCATACCTAAGGCACTAACTCTCATTAGTGGTTAAGGGACACGGAATCGTACGTATCATCAGAATAAAAACAAACATCCCGCTTCGATAGTCCTAAGGGCAAGTATGTCCAACGAAAGTAAACACGCCCCTAGTGAGGGAAAAATAGGCTAGAGAGAAATAATGGATAAAAGAGAGCAAATAAAAATAAAATAAAATATAAAGAAGATGAAGATGTGACCTCAGCTCTATATAGTAAGAATTGATTTACTTGATGGAGAAGGAATTATTACAAAGCGTTGAAAAGTAAAACGAGAGGACAGAGGTAAGAGGTGAGTACGCTTAATGGAAGAAGAATAGGAGGAGGAGGAGAAGGGAAAGAAGAAGAAGAAGATGGAAACGAGAGAAATAAGATCGATGTAAAGGAAAATGTCCAGAAGGTATAATGGTAAGGGATAGATGACGTAGTTTTGTGGGAAAGAAGGAAAGGAATATAGTATAGAGGATAGGAAAAAGATGATAAAGTGAAAGGAAAGAAGGAAGGAAGGAAGGAAGGAGGAGAGAAGCAGGGGATTAGGCTGTTCAGGGAAATAGACGATATTATGGTAAGGAATGGGAGAGGTGGTAAGGTGAGAGATAGATGAAGTAACATTATGAGAAGAAAAAAGGAGGGAAGAAGGGAGGGAAGAAAGAGGAAGGAGTAGGGGAGTAAACATGAGGAAGACAAGGTATCAGGGAGGAAAATTTCGTCAGTAAGAGAGAACAGAGACAGTTAGACGCGATGGAAGAGGACAAGGAAGAAGAGGGGGAGGAACAGGAACAGGAGAAAGAGGAAAATAGCCTTCGAGATATGGGTGTATTGGAGGGAGGAGGAGGAGGAGGAGGAGGAAGAAGTAGTAGTAGTAGAAGAAGTAGTAGTAGTAGTAGTAGTAGGGAAGAGACCTGGAAGACATGGATGAGATGCGTGGGAGGGACAGGAGAAGAAGGAGGAAGGAAGAAAGGAAGGAAGGAAGGAAGGCAGAACAGGACAAGCACCACTGAGGGAGAGATAAGCAGCGTCATGAACAAGATCGAGGGATATTGTACCTCGGCCGGGAGTAAACACGTTAGAGTAACTAAGAGGAAAAGTGATATTATAGAAGGGGGTTGGGGTAGGGGGAAGAATTTTACGTGGGGAGGAATGGGAGAGGAAATTTACGTGGGAGAGGTGTACGTGGGAGGAATTTTACGTGGGGGAGGTGTAAGGAAGGAATAAGGAGGAGGGGGAAGTGGAATTTTATGTGAGGAAGAGGTGGGGGAGGGGTTTTGCGTAGGAGAGGGTATAAAGGGGAATTCTATTGTGGTGGGGGGAATAATTCTGGGGAGGGTATTGAGGAGAAGTGTGTGTGTGTGTGTGGAGTTGAAATGATTGTGTTGGAGATAAAGTGAAAATGGAAGTGATTATTTGTTTTCTATTCTGACACAATGGAAGACATGATTCGGTGTTAACATATCATACTCACGGTGTTAAGATATCGTACTTAAGGTGTTAAGATATCGTACTCAAGATGCTAAGAAACCGTACTCAAGACGTTAAGATATCGTACTCAAGGTGTTAAGGTACCGTACTCAAGACGTTATGAAACCGTACTCAAGTTTTTAAGATATCTTATTCAATAGACTGATTCATCGTACTCAAGGGGTTACGGTACAAGCAGTAGGATAACATAAGGATAAAAGGAATCGCAGGAGTTTAAACGGTATAATAGGATATTGTAGGAATAAGCAGATGGTGTAGGATAATCGTAGGAATAAAGAGGAACAAGACAAGGTCTGGGGTAGAAACAATGGTCTCATAGTTAAGTCACCCGGAGGTGTTGTGAAGGTGGTGGACGGAGAGAGGGTCACCCACCACGCTCTGGAGGGAGGGAGGTGGTACTGGTGGTGAGGGAAGCAAGAAGGAGAGGGAGGGAGGTGCTCGTGGTGGTGTGAGAGGGAGGAAGGAGGGAGGGGAGAAAGGAGGAGGAAAAAGGAAGAAAATAAGATGGGGGGAAAGGAAGAGGACAAGATGAAGAGGTAAGGAAGGAGAAGGGAAGGGAAGAAGAAAATTAAGACTGAATGGCTGAAATAGGGGAAGAGGGAGGGAAAGAAGAGGAGAGAAGGAGGATGAAAAAAATAAAAGGGGAAAAGGAACATGATAAGAGATACAGGAGAAGGAGAGACGAGAAATGCATAGAAATAAGCTTAAGAGAACGAAGAAAGGAGATAGAAAACAGAGAAAAAATGAAAAAGAGAAAACAAAGACACACATTTAAGTTGACATAGATATGATAAAAAGAGAGATAAGAGCTACGCTAAGAGAAGAGAATGAAATAAAACGTAAGCAACTAGCGGGGTGACACCAGAAAAAAGACGCAATCAGCATGTTAGAATGGCATGGGGAGGGGAGCAGAATGGTAGGGGAAGGGGGAGAAGATGGGGAGAAGGAAGGTAGGGAGAAATAACGTGGGGGAGAAAATGGGAGAGAAAGGTGGGGAGAGGATGGGGGAGGAAAGTGGGGAGGAAGAGAGGAACAAAACCTTTGCTGGGTATCTTAAAGTAAGAGAAGAGGGAGAGGAAGAATGTGAAGGAAGGAAACTGGGGGAGAATGAGTAGTGAGGAAAATGGGGAGAAGAGGAAGGGGGGAAGGAAGGGGGGTAGAGGGAGGGAAGGTCATGGCTGGGTATTCATAAGGTAGAAGAAGGGGGGGGTAGAGGAGGGAAGAGGAAGAATTTGAGGGAAAGAAACTGGGGAGAGTGAGTAAAGTCGAAAATGGGAGAAGTGGGAAGGGAGGAAAGGCCATGGGTGTGTATTCATGTGGGTGACGAATGGGGGTGTTGTTTTACGTGGCACTGGGCGAGGTGGAGTGGTGGCACTAGTGTGTGTGTGGCACCGCGTGATAGAGGGAGTGTCACTGTTATATGAAGTCATGTAGGCGAGGGAGATATGGCACTGTTGTGTGAGTCACTGTACAGGTCGGCCGATGTTACGTCTTGCTTACGGCGCCTCTGGGAGGAGGAAGTGGAGGATGGGGGAGGGGCAGGAGAAGGGGGGATGTTTGTTATAGTATCAGGAGGAAGGGAAGGCGGAAGAAGAAGAGGAGGATAAGGAAGAGGAGATAGGAAAGGAGGAGAAGAAGGAAGAAGAAGAGGAGAAGGAGGAGAAAGAGGGGAGGGGGTGCCACAAGGTTAGGAGGAGGAAGGGAAGGCGGAAGAAGAAGAGGAGGATAAGGAAGAGGAGGAAGGGGTGCGGGGGTTGGGGATTGAAGAGTTTCTATATAGTATACATAAGGGATTTGGTACTCCTTATGGAGGGTTCAGATTTATTAAAGTTAACTGCCGCTGTTTAGTTGGAAGCTTTTAAGAAATTGATGGATGGATGGCATCGTTTAAATTCCCTGAGTATGATGCCAAAACCCTGAGCACTATGAATTGACCCAGTGGGTAAGATGGCTTAACCTCTTGAGTAATATGTCTTAACCCCTTGAATAAGATGTCTTTTTATACATGGATAAGAACATTCGTATCTAGAATAAATATTGTTAAATACCAGAACAAAGTAATTTTTAGTGCTTAGAAACATGGCAATTTGATCTCCACCATGAGTTCGGGGAATCGGTGGTGTGTTTCAAGATCTGATTGAATATGTTATGAACCATCAAGTTAGTTACTCGACGTTGTATCAAAATTATAATCGACAAAAGGAGACAATATGTAACTAAATTGGTTGGCTTTCGTGGATACTGTCACTGATCACTGCCACACAGGACAGAGGTTCAGAAACAAGACGAGATGACAAAATAGATTATAATCATTAGTGATGTATTATAAATTGAAGGCAAATCAGTGTTGTTCTGGCTCAATTGTTCAGTCTTTGCATGTTTGACAATAACGCCTAATATTCCAACATGCACGACTTGATCTACATGTGTTTATCTGCACAGAACCACCACATAACATCCACATAATGTAATACTCTGAAGATGACTGTCAATAGTTTTAGTGTTATACATCTCAACAAATCAGTGTTCAAAGTTTGCTTACCACTAACAGGTGTGTAATCATTAATGAACCATAACTAAGTCACTTGTCCCATGAGTCCAACTTCATCAAAGAGTCACTAAGGTACGCACAGGTGTACAGAAGGAGATAGACGGGAAAGCAGAAAAAGGAGATACAAACACATGAATAGGAGGGGGAAGAAGAGAAGAAGGAAGAGGAGGATGAGGAGGCTAGGCAAGCAGAGGAGTATAGAAGATAAATGAGAAAACAAGGAATGAGATAAAGATGAGGAGGAAGAAGGGGGAAAGGCAGGTCGGGTGAGCAGAAGGCGATACAGACACATCAGGAGGAGGAAGAGAAGGAGGAGGAGGAGGAGACGAGGCAGGCAGAGGTGTGTAGAAGGAGATAAATGGTAAACAATTCCATTAGATTCAGCGCGTTGCAGTGCGGGGAGGAGACGGATAGTGGCAATTAGAATAAGTACATATCTGAGGCCGCGGGTGATCATGCCGAGGCTGGAGACGAGAGATGGACCAAGTAATTAGTTCGGAGAAACCAGGACAATCCCAGCAGCTTGGGGAGTCATCCTTAAGACGTAAACAAACACACCTGTAATTTACCACACCTGTGAGGTAGTTTTGATTGAGTAATTGGAAAAAAAATGGAAGCAATGGTAGTCCTAAGTATTTTATGAATATTTCTAGGTAACTACAGGTCACTTTAGAAATCAAACCCATTTTAAAATACCGAATTCTTTTTAAAACAATACAATATCGATGGTTGCTGACATCTTCCTCAGGTTTAAACGATACTCCCAACTGAAGTGTGTATCAGTGAGGCCTCGAAACGGCATTTTTTAGTAGTTTTCTGTTATTTAATGTGTGTTAGATATGTAAGACGACGTTGGTGTTGCTGTTAATCTTTCCAAATATTACAAACTATTTCTCTCGCATCCATTGTCATTGATTATATAACATATTGAAATGAGTAAAGTTAAATATTAAACTGATTAATTTATGGATAAGTAGGTAATAAAAACCTATATAAAGCTTTGTTGCCTAATTTAGAATGTGGGTCACTTGCCATAGAGTCAAGAGTGACTATGAGGTCATCATCGATGTATCCGCGCTCACTGGTCGAAAAATATTCTCTGTCAGTCACCGAGTAAAAGTCACTCTGTCAATTACCAGGACATGAAAGGAGATTGAAAAGTAATAGATTCTGGGTTTTTTTGAGAATCTCTAATTAATCTGGCAAATAATATTTCAAAATCGCCATTCCAATTTAAGTTATGAGCCAGTTAAGGCCACCGGTAGTCATGGTACACAGCACATCAGTACCCATTCCATCCTGTCGCGGTTTAGTGGGCGGGCTCACTATCTTCCATACAGTTATACTATTTGTCGAAATTTGGGATTTTGTTATATGTGAGCATTAAAAGTTTCTTCATAAATATCACTCTGATATCCATGAAGTAAAGATTATTACGAAAGCGGGCACAAGACCTGTCAACGCTGTGATTATTACGTCAGGTGGCCTCATGCACAGTCGACGTCTGGTCCCTCAAGGCTCACCGACACGAAGAGCATGAGACCGGCGCGCGGCGTTGTGGTAGTCATCCTCGTTGTTCACCGTGTAATTGAAGTAAATTTTGTGCCTGAGTTAACCAGCAGGCTGTAGCTTCGTTTCATCTGACAACACTTATTCACATTTATTCTATGTACATTATAGAATACTGATATCATATTTATTCTATCGTTATATTACTCCGTTTCAGCAAGTTGTTATATGAAAACATTAACCTTATCATTAGTATCTAAGGCTGAATTTATAGCTCCTCACAGTCCTCATACCGGTCAGCTGATTCACAAACCATGACAGCTGCTGGACGATGCAGCTGTGTCCCACTAACAAGTAACTGGGTGTAACAACACACGTGTACTTGATGGCCTGAGGTACGGAAATATAACTCATAAATTTGAATACAGTCATAGTGGGAACCTCAGACTGTCGTAAGGTCTCTATTTCTTAAACGCATTGAAGTGAGTTAATCAGGAGATCGACAGGTACTTCATACAATATCTATGAAAACTCACGACTTTGTTCAACACGGAACGCGTACATCCGGTCACCTGTCGATATTTTGATTATGTATCGCGACTGCTCAGGACGGTGTGTCGAAAGCAGATGATCCCAAACTTATCTCACTAACAGAACTCTGCCTGGTAGAGTATGTAATGTTTCTGTATTTACTGCAGTCCTGTCGATTCAATTTCCTGTTTATAAAGGATAAACAAGCCATTTTCAGACAGATTGGAGGTCCGGGTGCCAGACAGTGAAAAAATGGTCTACCACCTTGATATTAGGGTCGAGGTCTTAAAAATGTCGTAGTAGAGTATCGGGGTTAATGGCCTTCAACAGTTTGTAGTTTTACCAATACTCTCTCCCAACGCTTCAGAATGATGAAGTTGGTTCATTTCACTGCGAGGCATCAGCTGGCGTGGTACAGCAGGTAACAGGTGGCCGTCCATACAAAAGAATTTAAGCATTAAATAGCAAATTATAAACTCTTCAGTGTCCACAGCGACAATGAACAACCATTAACTATATTTAGAAGATGTGTTCCACCTAAACCGAAGATCATTTACAACATAATGACTCATATTTCTCAGACTCCCTCCAGCAAGTCGTGGACGGTCGAGGCTGTTCTTGGACAGTCCTACATTGTTGACTCGTGACCACTTGTAATGTGGCCAAATGTACTCCTTATGTAGCGTTCTGCCTCGTTGAGATACTCCTTGAGTGATGTTGAAGGTCTTCCTCAAGCAGAATGGCTCATCAGTGACATAAACTCCTTAAGAATGGTAAAGTATCTCCTTGATGGCTGTACACGTAATGTAAATGATCTTGCTTTAAGAACTGCACCTTAAATAGTCATCTTCATCTTAATATATTTTTTGAACATTTTTTAATATCTATCTTTATCTTTAAGTACATCTTGACACTTCTGAAGTTCAGAAGTCATGTTACTGTATTACTATATTATTATTTATTTTTTTAACCTTTTCCCTAAGACATCTTACAGCTTCTCTGACAAGTTACCATCAAACATTGACAAAAATCAATCTAATTTACTATATGCTGATTAAAAAAATAGATAAATGATACTTAGATGTAAAACAGAAATGGAATCCATGAACACCCGACACTGAACCAACTTATGGACTGCATTATATTGTTTACTTCACCTTGAACTGAGCCATTTATCCTCCATAACATTCATCTTGATAATTAATATTTTTTCTCTTCATGTTCAGTTCGTATACCCACAGCGTCTATTACTGCAGGGACAGAATAATTATTTTTTTAGTCTCATAAACGGCACACTTGTATACAGGGCTGATCCATATCCGTGTAAAGGTTAAGGCACCTGTACGTAGATTGACCTCCTACATATGGTATACAGTTAACAATAATCTAAATATAAATAACCCTACAATAAACTACTGTCATGAAAATATTTGTGTTATGACTCGTATATGATTCCCAATGTTTTTGTAAAATTCATTGTCTGACTCATGGTGTTGAAGATGTCTTTTATTCCCGCTTAAGTTGTGTTTTATTTGGGTGCTTGCCATCATGTGTACAGATTTAATTGACTTCTTACTTCTCCTCGACCAAGCTGTTGCAACATTTATATTAAGTTATTTATTCTTACGAGCTTAAACACTCATTTTGCACCGCCACAAATTTTCTACTATAACTTTATCTCTTTAACATTTCTGTATTTATCTTTCTGTTTATGTTTTAAGTTTATCTGTTATCTGAACCTACCACACTGCTCTTGTTATCTTCTTCTTGATTACTCTCTCTCTCTCCTACACACATTCTCCTGCATTTCTGTTTACCAGCCTTGTATGAGTCGTCTCGCATTGCACAATTTTTATATCACTTCATCAGATAACGCTGTTCTACAATTGTTTACTCCTAGAGGGTAACACAGTCCTCCCAGACATTAGATGGCAGCAGGTTTTAGCGGTCTCCGAGGTGATATACGAGGGAGGAGGCAGAACGCAACATGTTTCCTCCCTCCGCCAGCATATCGCTACACACCTTTACCCTCCCAGAACGATCGAAAAAAGCTAATTTCAATAAAACCTTGAACGCTCCCATACGTAGTTACGACGAGGGTAGAAGGTACCACTCGGTCCTGTCTTGCTCCTTCCCCCTGCTCTCCGGGGTCCCTCGGGGTGGCGGGAGGAGAAGTTCAACCCCAGCAAATGGCGCACATTTGTTTGGTGACATGTGAGACGACCAAGAGACAGCCGGGAGTGATGGCGGTCGTGTCTCACCCTCGTCTGCCATTTTGCATGTGCCTCCGCGATCATCTCAGGCGATATCCGAGTCGTGTGTTATCAGGCGGGCCATCTGGCGAGTGATGCATCTGATCAACTTTACCCGCCTCCATAAAGATTTCTTCTGGTCCTTATTAAAGCGTGTGTCGCAGATGCGGGGTGGGATAAGACCTCTTCATCCTGCAGGAGATGATGCCACGCTGACGGTGCCTGAGTTGACGCGACGGCGTAGACGACGTAGCCATAGTTAAGACTGTTGTTGTCAGGGTGTCAGATTTCTCTGATTGGTGTTTATAATAAATCAGTATCTTACTCGCTGCTGCATGACTACTTGTTTGTATTAAAGTTCTCTGGCACTGGTTGAAAGTCGTCGAGTCCTTGACGCCACTTAACTACTGGGGCTGCAGCACCACTACTTAAAGGTGCGTCAAGGACTCCCACACAACTGCAACCATTGTTGCTCTCTACTGTTGGAACTAAGGAAGGTTCCCGAGCTGTCCACCAGGTGTACACTTCTCCTTAAGGTGACGGTGACGGGCAGCGGGTGACCGCCTCCTGACAGTTACAGGTTTAAGCAAGTGTGTGTTGTTCCCCCCCCGCCACATACACTCGCTCGCGCGCCAGGTATTTGCCACAATCTGTCCAGTTTTCAGTTGACTTACGAAGTCTTATTCAAAACTATAAAAGCGCGTAATTCCGAACGAAGGATCTTTTGTTATCTGACCTTAACTTTCTCTTGATACCGAAAGAACAAGTAAATATATCGGAGATATAGCCAGTCAGGAGCAGTCTAATAAGTGGAAACCTGCCAATAACTGTACAGTTTGAGAACAAGAGTTTAAAACCCACCAAATGATCTTTGACCGTGTGACCTCCACCTCTGACTGATCTCACACAGTGTCATGGTACTCTCAGAGAGATCCTTGAAGAATCTAACCTGAAAGAGAGCTACGTTCTCTCCTCTCGTATTCTGATATACTCTACGTGATCTCCACCACTTTCAATTCCAATCTAAAATCAAGGAATTCTTCAGAAAGCTTGAGTAAAAAACTTTAAGCTTATCAATATGAATTTCTAAAAACAAAGGAAAGACAAACAAATATCAAACGAAACAGACAGGACAACATATCCGGCTTATCAACATGCTAAGCAATTTTCGTGGGGTGAATATGTATGAGGAAATAATAGTGTTTGTGTCTTAATAAAATGAATGACGTCCACTTCACTCTAATCCCGGATGAGCAGAGTAAACTGGTGGTGGTGATGACACAGCCAAGGAGGAGCTGTAGGTTCTCACACCAGGGTAATTGTGACACATACTATACTGACATGCTTATACCCACACCTTCACTAAAACTCACACACCGAGATACACACTCATGCTCAAGACCTCTTACACATACACTAATACACACATGCATACAATGAGACGTACACTGAAACACTCGCACGCACTCACGCACGCAAATACATATAAGTCTCTGAAACAAATGCTAATACACGTACACACACTATGACGTACATCGACACATACTCTACACACTCAAACATACATAACACGATAAAAACACACAGGTTAGACTCTTTAGTAACCATACCAAGCCACACTTCTTTTTTCTCCTCCGCACACCACTTCTTCCTCCTCTTCCTTCCCGGATCTCATCCTCCTCCTCACCTCTTACTCCTCCTCCCTACACCTCTTCCTTCTCCCCCTCCACACCTCTTTCTCCTCCTTCTCCCCCACACCCATCTTCCTCCTCCCCACCCCTTTTCCTCCTCCCCCACACCCTGCATGGCGCCGGAACCTGTCGTCTCACCTTCTGATAATACGTCCACGGCTCATTACTCGTTCGGCAGGTAACTCCTGACGAGCATTTACTACCCAGGTACACGCTGCACCGGGTCCCGCCACCTCGTAAAGTCCTTGGGGGCGGAGGCTCAATCATCGTTAGCTACAGCCACAAAGAACTCTTCGCTCCGGAACTTTTTTGCGCAATGGTAAATTTATGGCTTAGATGTGAACTGTCGGGGAGGCTATGGAGGTGTTCCGGGAGAGAGGCATTAGTGTGTGCTGAAACGGAAAGGTTAATGAGGGAGTTTTTGCGTGGATCACTAACTTTGTACGTAGAAGTCCACGTAAACTGTTGTTCAGGTTGAGGCATTTTCACCGAATTCACTCCTTTGCTGGCTGATTATTTCACCTTTTCTTAGACTCGATTTCTCTTTAGGATTTCACTTTCTACTGTTATTAAGTGATGAATATCAACTTACTTTGAAGAAGAATTAAATATATATATTTTACTTTAATAGTCATAAGATAATCAATAGAGGTAAGAATATCTATTAATATTAGGAGGCGGTGTTGATATTGACTAAATTTTTTAATTTTGTCCCAAAGTTCAGGTCCTCAGACAGACGGAATAAATCTCTAGTTTATTCTTTTGGACGACAACTCGGGTGTTTCTTCTCTCTGAAACTGCCAAGGATGTATTTTTATAGTTTTTGATGAATACAGTGCCCTTAAGCTAAGTGCATGAAGTACTTGAACGTGACTGGTTCTTCGACAGGAACTTATGTCTTCTAATTGTAAATGAGTTTTGGCCTACGATTCAAGTTTTATGATCCTGTTCCCTCTCTTATAGACGTGGGGAGGACTGTCACAAAGGAGAGAGTGAAGATAGAGTCCGTGTGAGTAATGGGAGACTGACCAGAGATGATGTTACGTGTACTGTTTATGGCTGCATCTGTTAACAAAAGACTGGTATGATCACAACCTCGTAAGACAAAGAGAAACAAGACACCTGCTACAACTCAAGGCCCTATGTATTGTTGATTGTGAGACCAAGACTAACTCACATGCTGTTGTTCGTGCTGTGTACCTGTGTATTCGGTGCAACGTCGTCATTAGTCGGATTTCATGCCTGGAGAACTCCCTGATTGACTGGATTCTTGTGGTTTAAGCTATCGTGGAGCGTCGCCGTGAGCCTTGGCATAAGTTGCTTGTAAATTATGATGATCTAAAGAAGACATCCAAGTTAGTGCCTTTGTTGTACTCAGAGAAGTAATCCTTTCCCCCTTCGTGAGATTACAGCAAAAATTATCCCCGTGATGAATAGCTTCTTCTCACACACTGTAGGTCTTAAGTATTGTGAAGACATGTTTGATGTCCTACAAGTTACCAGTAGGTTAAGGAAGGGTTACGTCTTGGCTCTGACATACAGCTTGTTACCTGCCACATACTGCAGTCTTACCTGAGGCTCACTGGAAACGTGGCTTGACTACCTAATAGTTGATTCTACTTGCTGAGCTGTATTGAAATATTTGCGAGTTAAGAATACTGTGGGAACGACCAAATAGGCCTCTGATAGTCATAGATTAGTGATTTACTGAGGAAGGGTATTTGCAGAAAGGGGTACAGGAAGTGAGGGCATAAAGACAGCAGGGTCAGTACCATAGTGGATAATCTCATATTTGACTTAGAATTCTCTCTAGTCTTTGGAGTTGTTACATTATCTCGAAGGTCTGCAAGTTGTTATAACTTGTTGTTACTCTTACTGTATTTTATTGTACAGTACGTGTGATCAGTTCCCAAAAGTGACGAGATCATCCATAATATGATAACATTTGCTTACAAAGTCAAACTAAGAGTAAAAACGAATCCATTACCAACAAAATTCTATGTTTATAAGTCAGATTTTCTGTGACAATTCGCTGTGTGAAGTTCTGACTCCGTGGCGAAATAACGTCAGCACGATTTTACATATTGGCGACTTAGGGTTGAGTCCTGAGCATACAGATGGTGACCAGACATTGACCAACTCCTGAACGCCTGTCATAAAGTCGCATCGTGTGTGTGTTGTGGGTACCAGCTGAGAACGCGCACGCACTCTTTTCCCTACTATGAGTGAAATATTTTAACCTCTTTAGTATAATTTAACCTCTTTAATACAATTACTAAATCCCTTGAATACTATATCTTAACACTTTGAAGGCGATGACCTGTTTCATTGACTCCGATGATATTGTACTAAGTTCTTCTCGTGAATAGATATTACTCACAAAGTTGCTTCTAGCATTGCTCTTCTTCAAGTCGGAGTGCAAATTTGAGGCCCATCAGACACGCTGCTCTCCGTGTAGACAGATGTGTGTGGTCTGAGGTCCTTGATCACCACCATCCGAACACCAGCTGTGCAATAGATATTTTGAGTGGCTGTGTTGAGCATTTTTCCCTGTAGAACGAAGCCCCAAAGCCAGGCGTCTAAGGGGATTCTTAAGGGCAAGAAATCTGCATAGTTATTGGAGCGACGGAGCGCCTCTCGCCGAAGGACTGAGCTCACAAAAGATTGTTATAGATCCTGGGTTTAAGGTCCAGTCATCAGCAGTAACCGAGACTCACAACTCAGCCATGTCACTGAAATCAATGGCTCGGCGGCCAGCCAGCGCCATAAAACTTATCAATGCCCCGGCCTGACCTGACCTCCGAAACGAGTCTGTCAACGTCGCCGGCGCTCTCCACCAATCACCTACCAACCCGCCCCTTGCTTGTCTATCACGAGACCAATCATCTTAAAGTGCTTATCGTGGCGCATATCTCACTCACCAATCACGAGAATGTTTCATTCGCCCGTGTCCAGCCGGAACCAATCACGATAAGGAGCTATTTGAGTTTTAATTACTTCACGATTAATCAGCCACCATCGTGATTAGTGAATCTATTGATGGTAAATTATCCCATGAAGAAATTAACCCTCTAAATAGAGGCGACTTGTGGCCATATTAAGAGCGCGGTCTTCTTGCCCATCACCCTGTAATTATGTAATAAAAACAATGGTGTGTTGCTTTAATGGGAAAGTGATGAAAGATTAAGGAGATAAGGGAGTTATTGGCCATAAAGAAGCCGTTTCTCCGTGAATGATGCTATTACGATGCCCCCGATAAGGAAGGCCTGTGGTGGGTTCCTCCAGCCCAGACAAATGGCTAAATGCATGACCGATCTCGGACACGGGGGCGTGCATGAACCCAGGAACATTAGCCCGGAGTTAGGAGGACGTGGTATCGACGGTGGGTGAGGACTGAGGAGGCGGGAGGAGGAGGAGGGAGCGCTGGACCTCTGTTTCTCATGGGACATAGCTGGGAAGGGCGGGAAGAGTGGAGGGAGGAAGTGTAGGAGGAATGGGGTGATGGGAAGGGAGGAGGGGAGTGTTGGACAGACACAGAGAGAGAGAGAGAGAGCGAGAAGATGTTTAAGGGAGGTATAACAAGGGGAGGAAAGATGGGGAATGTTGGTGAAGGGAGAGGAAGAGATAGATTTTAGGATAGAGTGAGGACGGAAGAAGAGAAGTGTTGGTGAAGAAGAGGATATACCCAGAAAGAGGGAAGACTTTTGAACGATGGTGACGAGGGGAGGTGGGATGGAGGACGCTGGGAGGGATAGACGGAATAAAGAAATAAAAGGATTTTGGCGAGGAGATAAGGAGAAGGGGAAAGAGGGAGAGAGAGGAAAAGAAATTTTAGAAAAGGAGTGTTGAGAGGAGATGAGAGATGGAGTGTTGAGGAGGAGAGGAAGGAGGGGGATTATGATGTCTGAGGAGAGAGAGAGAGAGAGAGAGAGAGAGATTTGGAAGAAGGCAAAGAGGAAAGGTGAAAAGGTGAGATGGACTAGAAGGGGAATTAAAAAAAAATAGAAGAGAAGGCTGGAGACAGAGTGAGGAACGGTTTACATTTTCTCAGACACTCTTGACAAGTCGCTGAAAGACGATCAAAGGTTCACGACACTCACACTTAACAACACACCCCGCGGGTAGCTTACAAATGATCAAGTTCCTGGCTGACGATCATTGATTTATGGTAATTACACATGATCAGTTGCACGTGTCTCCTGTGTACAGCTGACTATAATCTCATTTTATATCTGAGTTGTGTGAGATAAATGTTTAGACCAAAGTGAGGGAAAGCAACTTCTCACTGCTGTGTATTATGGAGCTATGGACCAGCTTAACTCATCCAGGTACCAAAATAAAGAGAGAGAGTTCCAGCCCACAGTGTGTACTTCAGACCAGAGACTAGCCCAGGACGTCAACCTTTACTGATAGCTCCATTTTTACCCATATCTCGATTTTATGGCCATTTTTTGTCTTTTTTTTGTATACGGTCGACAATTTAATCCCCCCGTAGTGCCTCCCGAGTTCTGTATTGTCTACTTTATTTGCTTTTTCCTGTAGAGAGTTTGATATATATTTTTACATTTGATTTTCTTAGTATCGTTTGTTGACAACACACCAATGAGTGACTTGGTCTGAGTAAGAGTGATGTAATGTAACTTAAACTAAAATAAATGTATCTTACATGAATGAGAATTAACTAACCTAAACATGAGTATCTTAATCTATACTGACTTGATCAAGAATGACTAAATCTAAACTAGTCATGAGTGGCTTAACCTAACCAAGAAGAACTTAACCTAACCAGAGAATGTTTGTGACTTAACGTAACCTAATGATAATGACCTAACGTAACCAAATCAAGAATGAGTTGATTTAACCAAACAAAGAACCAGAGTTGATGGTTTGTGCTTCACGTACCCGTCACCACATAGATGTATAGGTCAACATAGCCCGAGTGCATTGATAGTATAGGATCTTAATTTGTTTACAAGGAAGACATACAGAAATCATGTGGTATGTGGTGTACTTCTTGCTGTGTTATTTGCTCACGCTACCGCCAGTGATTCACAGTTGGTACTTTCATTTGAAGGAATTTTTGTGTTACTCGTTCCAAAAAGTATCTTTACTGAGGGTTCCGATGAATTTCAAAATGAACACCGTGACGCCTTTTGTCTCGGTAGGATTGCCAAAATGTTTCGTTCGTTGTGTTTTATTGTCTCACACAGAATCTTATTGATACTTTTTAGAGAGAGTGTTATACATATGAATACATAAATCCACACACACATTGTTCCACATAGACGAAAAATATCCCTTATATACCAATTTACATATTTACTAAGGTTTGAAGTTCATAATCTAAGGCATACAGCTTAATGAATGATGCAGTATCAATATTACGAAATGTTATTGATATAAAAACTCATTACTTGAGGATAATAAAAGAGAAAAATCCATGTACTCGGCTTCATCCAATCACACAACTCATTATATTAAGTTGTGAAGAAATTGGCTGTTAATATTATAGTATTTTTTTTCTTCTCGGTAAATTGATTGATATTATCGTTGTATTTTCTCTTCTAATGAGGAATAAATTCACACAGGTATGATTAACTGTGTTAGGTAATATTTCCAGGTATTGCAGATTCCTTCCAGCCAACTAATTTATATAAACACTCTGAAATTATTTCCCACTTGGCCTGAAAATACTTATAGTTATTGGGGTAATTACTGCACTTTTGGAACTCCCACTTCTAAGACCCGTCCATCATGGTTTAAATATTGCTCTTGTTTCTCTCTTGCCAAGAAAAAAAAAATATCCATCTCTCTTTTGCATAACGAGGCTGTATATAAGTTTATGTACAATTGCTTTGAGATTATTGAGCCAAATCTTCTCACACCAGAAGTTAGTGGAATTTAGGGAGTAATGACTTCGTAACCAGGATGCCAGCCGATACCTGACAATACTTATTCGGTAATTTTCTTCTTTCTTTCCTACGTTGTTGTTCTTGCACAAATCACACTTGATGAAGACATAAAATTACTGGATTTCCGCTTCATTACATCTAGTCACAAGACTCATGAAGAAGTTAATCTTGTGGTAAATATGCGAGCGTTGTGTGAGTGCATGGTGGCAGGATGTAGAAACAAATGGATGTTCTCAGCCCTGACTTGGTTGTTGTGAAGGAGGGCGGCAGTGTGGCCTCACCCCCCGCCAGCTGTGGGATTCACGCCAGGGGGAGAGATAAATCTGAATATCAAGATATTGTATATATAGAAAATGGAGGTTGGCAACGTCCTTCAGACCACAAACTTCCCGGGTATGATTGGTAATTTATGAGTGACGCTGCAGCTGTTGCAACCAGATAATTAGTTGTACGGTGTGTGTGGTGACAGGTATGGTCTATGGCTCCATTACTCCCACTACTTGCCCAATTAGCAATATATTCTTCAGCAGACGGTGGAAGGTGAGTTTTCAGGTAACATATGAATGATTAATTAACAATTATCTACATCTGTAATAACATTCTGATTAACTATATAACTAACAGACTTCTTTGATAAACAAGCCGTAAGAGGTTACTTTAAACTTGACGCCTAGAGGGTCACTTACTTATCTTTAGTACCGTGGACGTTAACGAAGGACCACATGTGTCTAATTAATATTACCCAAGACGAGGGTTGAAGAATACACTACATAATATTCTTGAATTTGTCTCACTTTAAGAAGATGTTTTCTCTATGGATTTTTTTTATTTTTACTGCAAACTGACTCTGAAATTTCCTCGAGTACAGTTTTGAAGAGGATGTAAGGGAGATTCCACAACAGATAAACAAACTCGAGAAGATTCCCACGTAAAAATCAATGGAGTTCTGGTGGCATCAGACAACAACAAACTCATCTTCGTGACCTGGAAGGAAAGAGAAATCGCTTAACAATTTCTCTACAGCAAAATAATTTATTATATTAAATCTCATTCTCTATAATATACTTTTTTTTAATGCCTATGTATAAAAACTTGTCAATATTAAAACGACACTATTTATACTGTGACATATTAGGAAAAAAATATTGTCCTGTGTCTAACATTTCTTCCACAAGTTATCTAAGTTTTAATGGTACTTTAGCTTTGATTTCGGTTCAATTTGGAAAGAATTTGTGACGGAAGATCATGCACGAGTATTCAATACAGCCTCTTGTGAAACAAAGTCGAGTTTTGGAATGTAATATTGATAAAATAAGATATTAAGTAAAGCTTAAGAATTCCATAAATAGAAAGGAATTTTAATATACACCATCGGTTCATAAGTTGTTGATATTAGCTCCTGTACCCTCGCTACAGACACGCACACACACACACACACACACACACACACACACACACACACTACGATAAAGAGTCCTCACACTCCAGCCGCTTGTTGGGTTGCGCGCGTCAGATTAGACAGATAGATATTTGTACAATAAAATCTTCATGTAGTTCACATTGATTCAGCTTGAACATATAAATTGCAGGTATACAAACAATGTACAAAGACAGTACAGGTATACAAACTGTATATAGACAAGACAGGAATACAAACAAAGATAAACAGTAAGTCGACACAACCAAGGACAATCCAACAAAGCCAAAAGTCTTCTGGCGAGCAGCTGTGTACCTTGAGAACAAAACAAAAACAAAAACGAAAAGCAGACAAAAAGAAGGCAGCTGAATATATCGATAAGGGAACACTAAGAGTCACGATGAGAGTTCCTGTACTGTTTCATAGCGATCGTTTGAGAGGTGCGGGAGTCATTACACACAGACAACCATCCTGATATCCTTACCAGTATATCGTGTATATTTTAGCGATAGCATCAGTAAACCTTTTTTGGTACGAAGGGATTAATGAAATAAAGAGTTGATGTATAAATAATTTTGAAGAAATAGGAAATATGAAATTGTTGAATATAAGGTAGGGGTGTATCTGAGACTAGCAAAGAAAATATCAGAATAAACATTATTAACTGTGGGGAAAAAATCGTGTAGAGGAAGTAAGAGTTAACAAACGGAATAATTTTCTTTTATTGTAGCATAATTTGCTGAGATATTTCGTTAACATTTTTTGAGGGGAATAAATTGTTCATGTGGACTGTGTGTATAAGACGAGATGGAAGATAATACGGGTTGATGGAAAGATGTTATCATCACCCTTCCCTCTCCATCTTCCTCCCTTCTTCTCTACTTCCTATTTCCTTTCGAAGAGACAGCGTTTATTTGTCGTTTAGTTTCTAATGTCAGCGTTACAAACCCAAGATGCGCCCCAGTGTTCGTCTCAATAGAGTCAGAGCTTTTTGTATATAAATGGTCAAGTCCTTCCTTCCTTTGGTACTCTGGCAGTTGAGTTCTTCTCATCCATGACAAACGTATCCTCTCATTCTAAATCTTACAAAACATATTAATTATTCATTAGTTTCTGATGTCAGCGAAATATATTAAATTGTGTAAGGAACTGCCGCTTCACGATTGTCCAGTCAGACAGTGAGATGGCCAGCGGCGGATTTGGTCAGTGATTTATCAGGTCCCGGATGCTGACGGGATAGTACGAACACTGGTGGCACAAACAACACCACCCGATTGATTCTCCAGCTTTGTTTTGTTGTAGCGCTGCTTACTTGTTGATTGTGAACAATGATGATCGCCGTGAGTGCCAGGCGCCCCGGGGTGGACCTGCAGGAAGTGTGAGCACAGGTGATAGTGTTCACTTAAGCCCCTGCATCAGACGCTCCTCTACCCCTCTGGTTTTCACAGCCTGTGCCTGGATTTTGGTGTTTGATTTTGAACTCGTATTATATTGCTGAAAATTACTGTAGTTCTTGAATCAATAAAGATAACTCCATGACACTGCTGTCTTTATGTGCACTGTCTGGTCAGCTGTTAAATACCCAGTTTAGCTTCCACTGAGGTCTTGGGATGTGGTATTCGACTTTGAAAAATATTAATATTCTGTTGACCGCTGTATCTTGTGAGCTAATTATGATAAACGTCCGGCATTGTTGTCTCTTACAGCTCTGCAGGATTGAAGTTGTTAAATGTCTAACGACTTAGATGAGACCAGAAGCGACGGGAACTTCCAGTGTGCGTCTTTATGAGTGTCGCCGGGGGAAGTTCTCGACGCGGGTGACCATAGATCAAGCCGTCCGCGGCCCCTGCGGAACTTCCCTTTGGCGAGTAATTATCATAAAACGAACATTTGTATGCCCACGCCCGGAGTCCTCCCGCAGCCCTCACCACGCCACCGCCCAGGTACGCTACTCGCCCCTTGGATGAAGATGTCTGACCATTGTTGGTCCAGAGTGACGGCCAGCCAACATGACTTATTGAGCGACGACTGTCCATGACGGGGAGGTAGAGGGTGACGGAGTGTACACAGATAAGTGAAAGAAGAGTGATGAGTGGATGGACGTGTGGTGGACTTTGTGAGACGTGGGATATATATATATATATATATATATATATATATATATATATATATATATATATATATATATATATATATATATATATATATAATTATGATCAGTTGCCAGAAAGACAGACAGATTAATAAACCAGAACAATAGTGTGAGCAAGGAAGACAAACAGGTGACTGATCAAGGACGCCGACGGTCACGTACTGGACTACCATTCTTAGCAGTTCTCACTTACCTTACATGGGCAGGACGAGACAAGAGTTTGAGCCAGTGGGGTGATGGGGAACAATATCTGGACTGAAAACATTTTATGCTAAATTTATATCGTAACTGAGGACGTGTAAACACATCTAACTATCTCCCATAACCTCCGAATCATAACTTGCTGTCCTGAAAATGAAACGAAATTTAACTTAAACTTTACTGTGAGTGTCTTAAGATGTTTCATCCAGTGTTCAGGAAGATTTTTTGTCCTGCGAACCTTTGAGGAGCTTGTGGTTGAGGGAGAGGCATTGAGATGGCTGAACCGCTCATAAAACATCAAGTTGTTGTATCCTGTGCCTGTGGGGGGTCCTGGGTGTGGGGGCTGTGATGGTGATAGTTGGGATAGTGAAAGGGGTGATGGTGGTTGGTGGTGTCGACATTGTTGATAATGATAGTGACGGTGATGGTAGAAGAGCTCAGAAATGTTTTTTTATGAGCATGTATACACACACACACACACACACACACACACGTACATATCTCCAATTCAGTAACTTTCAGAATGTCTTCTATAAAGTAGTGGCTGAAATCGTACTGATATATGCAGTATACACAGTTATCCTCCCCTCCTGCTGTAGGTCTTTGTCAGGTTCCTCGCTCGACCTCCCGCCTACGCCAATCAACCGTCTTGGCCGTTCATCAACCTGTGCCATAAATTCATCCACAGGTCAAGCCAGATAGGTCAGATTCGTTCGGTTAACACAGGCAGGTCAAGTTCGTTGGTTTAAGTCAGACGTGTCAGAATCGTTTGGCTAAATCAGCCTGATCAGGTATGGTGGGTTAAACCAGAGGGTTGGGTTAAACAAGAGGAGTCAAGTCTGGTGAATTTAACTATACTCGTCAAACTGTATGGTCGTATACTAGTGACCGAGACAGTAGGTCACTAAAACAGCCAGAGTGGGTTAATTTGAATCTGTTAAGCCAGACAGACTTAACTGGATGGATCAAGCCGGGAATCATTCTACAGGTCATTGGCTTCACTGTACTCATCTATGTATATCAAGGTGTAATTTACCTTCCTCACAACACCTGTTATATACTCGGAGCTACAGACAAACACGGTGTTGAGTTCGACACACAAACACCATCTGTCGTCATCAATGGTGGAACTGTTTCTGAGAAGAGAGAGAATACCACTCCGGTGAAAGTAATGTATTTCTGCCTTTGTTGTCTTACTAATTTGTGTATTTCTCTGTTTAATCAGTTATCCATTGATTACTTTATACGTTTTCATATAATTGTCTGTTTACATTTCGGGTTCATATATTTGGGAGGCCCTTTGTCTCAGAAAAAAAAAGGATCGTTCACGGTATATGTACTGTATATATATATATATATATATATATATATATATATATATATATATATATATATATATATATATATATATATATATATATATATATATATATATATGATGTAAATAAAATCATATAAATTGCTCCAACTTGGCATCTCTCTGAAGCATCGATGAAAAGAAACTTGTTTGATTCCTTCAAATGATAAATTTATCTTACTGAGGAAATTCTTTGATCAGTTAAAAAGTTGACAGAAAGAGGCAAGCGAGGAGAAGCCTCATGTCAGTGTTATTGGCTTTTCAATAACATATGGACAGTTATTACCGATGATCAGACAGGAGTCTTGTATTGGGTGAGGGTTGGGGGTGTGTAGTCACCTTTTGGCTCTGTGGGGATGAGATGAAATACCCTAGAGACTGTTGTGATGTTGACACTCTAATGTATATTGATAAGCACTCACAAACATAGTTTACACACACACACACACACACACACACGTGCGCACACGCACACACATAGTTTACCCATGTTTGCATTACACACACACACACACACACACACACTCACACACACACACACACACACACAAATAAAATTAAACCCTGAGACCCTGTCATGTCAGGGGACAGGCAGAGTCTGGATCCTGTCAACCCTGATGGACTTGTGTCACTCCACACAAATCACTTCATTCCAGAGATCGACAGACCTGGAAATAGTAACAGTGGTTGGCAGATGGTTGATATTATTTGTTTATATTCACGTTTATAACAACAACAACAACAACATACAACACTCAATAACAAGAAACAACAATAACAACACACAAAAGCAACAAGTGTATACAACAATAATAACATTATCAGTTTACAGGTCATAATAAGTCAACTAATAGCAATAACAAAAATAATAACATACAACCTACATCAGTAACATCAAACAACAACAATAAGAACAAACACACACAATAACAACATGCACCTTAAGTAACAACAACCAATCACTTGTAAAAAATATCAAGAACATACAGTAATAATGACATAACAACAATAATCACAAGTTCACAATATCTAGAGACCTGACCTTCCCATCGCCCGACTTGATAGCAGTGTCAAATAGCTAAAGGGGTAAAGAGGACTCCAAGGAACCCCATTTGCTCGACGAAAATATGTCTCCGATCAACGCAGGCCAAAAGGTGAAAATAAAAGATGAACGTAATTTTCTCCTTTTGACAGCGTGTTCAACCTCAGTATTACAGAAAATTAGCCTCCAATTTTAGCGTCAAAGAGATAATTGTTTGCAAAAAGCTTTTCTATATCTGACTGTTTGATCTGTTTCAGCACCTACTGTTAATATATGTGTGTGTGTGTGTGTGTGTGTGTGTCATTACTTCGATGTTATATGATGAGCCGATATTACAGAGACGAGTACAGGGAGGTTCCTGGGTTTTAGTATAATGATGTGGTATAGCGGTATAACGTATTTCGTATAGTGAAGTTATCCGTGTGTGGTGCAGCAGGAGTAGGAAGGTTTAGAATAACAGTGTTTACCGATTTCAACGAAAACCCAAATTCTCACAGTTGAAATGCAGGCAAGTTGATCGAAATTTGGTATATCAAAATTTACTGAGTTTAGAATTTATTAAACTTACTGAATTAGATATTAAAGTTCACGTCGCCAAGTGTGGGGAAATTTCACTGAGTTCAGTATAGGAAACTTTGTTGAATATATCACCAATACAAGTGTTGATAAATATAATATGAAGTTTGTTATATGTTCATTCAACTCATTTCACAGTTAGTACGAGTGATTAGTGAGAACAATGCATCTCAGTTGAACATGGTGTGTTTGAGAGGCTATGAAATCGGAAGTCAGTCAAATTCTCGTTCACAGAAGACAAGACGAGTTTTTTTCCAGGTTACTCCCTCCGGCCACTGCCAAGCAAGATGAACTTTCTTATATTTCCAGTAAAAAAAAATTCTAATCAGACTGTGATGAGTTATGATTCTATTGTTCTTTATTATGTGTGTGTGTGTGTGTGTGTGTGTGTGTGTGTGTGTGTGTGTGTGTGTATAAATGTACGAGTGCGAGTTGTTTGCGTGTTTGAATATAATATGTAAATGTGTGAGTATGTAAATATGTATTGTTATGTATGTTATGTATACTTAAATTTTGTGGTGTTACCTGGCCAGACGAGCACAGTCGAGTTGTGACAAGTCTGACCCGTGACATGAATACTTGACATAGTAAGTGTTCCTTGTGGGCCATGAAGCTCAGTGCCTCCCAAGACACAGTCACATGTTGTTAGTAGACCAAAACCATTATTCTGTCTCCATGTCTGTCTATTTGTTGGTGTGATTATCGACGGTAGAATCACCCTTGAGACACAGATCCGGTCAGTTGGTTCATCAGAAACACTTGACCTAATCTAACATAATCTAACCTAACCTAATGACACGGCTGGTGAAATACATTAAAAAATATCAGCGTTTGTAATTTCTCGTAAAACCTAACTTCAAGCATCACTAATTCCAAATTCACCAATAACTCCATGTCAACTGGCGAGATGTAGAGTACAGTTTATCTCATATCGTTCAGCATCTCTAAAATCAACACAAAAACTGCTACTCTAAAACTGATCACCAGCTCCTCATATTCCACAAAGGAGGAGAATTTATTCACCGTTCCAAGAGTCGTCATAAAGTCAACACTGACAGTAGTGAGGAGAACCCAGAGGGACCCACCGACCCCCCCTCACCAAGAACTCCTCGACTCAAAATCCCCTCCAGCTACCGAGTATGCCACAATGGTCCCTTCCGTATGATGAATAATACGGCATCTTAATGAGCAAACTCTCTCTTTCCTCTCTCTCTCCTCCTCCTCCTACTCCTACTCCTCCTCCTTCTCCCGGTGGACCCCAGGCTGCCAGGTCTGAAGGATGAGCCTTAAATCACAGGTGAATGGGGCCCTGGACAAGGGATCTGGCAGGTGGGTCATGATGTGTTGCTTACCTAACAAAGACCGGGAGGTGAGCCCACATGCCCGCTACGCCCTTCATCACCAAGTTGAGACACGCCGGAATAGTGTACTAGTGAACCTTCGGGTATTGTACCACTACTAACCCGGGGAGAACCACGGGTCGGAGTAGTGTACTAGTGAACCTTCGGATATTGTACCACTAACCTGGGGATAACCGTCAACGATTATACCACGGGCCGGGTAGTGCATTTGTACCATTACGTCGGATTTGTACCGGGAGGACAGAAACCCATCGGGTATTGTACTATTAGCATGGATAATTATTGAATATTGCACACATAGACCAAGGAGTGTACCACAAACCTAAAAAAAAACATCGGGTTTTTCTACTAATGAACAAAGGATTGTACCATAATAAACTTGGAGAACCTTCAGGAATGTTACTAAAGACTGGGCAGAGGACCACAAACAACACTAAAGACTCCCATTTTCTATAAGTCTGCTTTGTTATAGAATGACAAAAACACCGTTTTCTCTACTTGTACTTTGTTAGTATATATGATAATATTGTGATGAACCGTATCATTTTAAGAAGACATTTCCTTGTTTTCATAACTAGCTTCTAGTAAACCTTTATCATATCAGCATATAGTACTATTTTTCAATTAACTGCAATTTTCCAATATAAAATTAGCCTCATTTTCAAGCAAGCAGTCCTTACTTACAAAGAGTATTCGTGTTTTCCAGGAAGCGGCCAGATGCACAAGCAGATATCTCCATTTTTTACACAACAATCGATTTTTCAGCAAACAATTCCGTATTTCAACAAACAATTCTATTTTTAAGGAAACAATGGGCATTTTCTTCCGAACAGTTCCCATTTTCCTGCAAACAATCCCCATTTCAGTGTACGGAACAATTTCAGCAAACGGTTTCCTTGCAGTCAACAGAGTCATTCCACTAAGTAGCCTCATTCCAGTAAACGACCCTTTTCACGTAAACTGTGTTCTCTACCTGTTCCTTACTGTTACTTATTACTAATTCAGAATAGGGAAACTGCCTTAATCCTCTACCTTCTCTACCCTTGAATCTACCTCTAGTTTTCTCTTTCTTTTTTTTCTTCTTTAAACATCTGATTCACTCCATCAATCATAGAAAATCAGGCGTTCAAGATCATTCATTACAAGAGGCCATTTCAGGAGATCAGATATCAGCCTATCATTCATCATTTACTTGTCATCATCAGTAGATTATTTCCAATCCCGATATATAAGTTTATTTCTATAACTTTTTTTTCAACTGAAGATTTATTCTAGTTGACGGAAGGATATCACTAGACGTGTAAATGAACCGTAAAAAAATATTCTTTGCTATACTGGTGGTTTTAGGACTTACTTGGAGAGTTGAAATTGATATATGATGTACTAACGAGGTAACAGAACATTGATCTAAACGACAACAGCAATAATTTCATCAACTATCCATTCTCCCTCTCTCTCTCTCTCTCTCTCTCTCTCTCTCTCTCTCTCTCTCTCTCTCTCTCTCTCTCTCATCTTTTTTCTCTCTCTACTGCTCGATTGATCAAACTTCCAGAAGTGAAAATGCGAATATTCTCTTCGAAAGTCTTATAATTTTATAACATGTCAAATCATATGAACAAATTCGCAATAACAAACGTAACTATTACAACAAAAATATATGAACTTAACTTACAAATAGTGAACTAATACAAAAATCCAAATTATATAATGGTGCAACATTGCCTTGATACAAACTGAGCAACAACAAACACATAAGATTGCTGAGTGTTGCACAACATCGCCTGCATACTAAGCAGAAGTATTCCCTAACAGTACTAGTGCCACCCAGGACCAGCAGCAACCAGTCTAACGCATCCACTCAATATACCATTTACAAAAGGGTTAAGTATATATATTTTGGAGTAAAGTTTGTGACACATAACTGATCGTAAATATATAAATAATTAATGGGGGAATATAAAAAGGGTATTTTTTTCTTTTATGAATGAGAATAGAAATTTTTGAAGGAATGTAGTTGATATAAGAATATCGTGTAAGTGTAAAATTTATTAAAATATCAGTTGTTCGATCGGGTTTTTTTTAACCCTTGAGTAGTTAAAATTATTTCTCTATAAATAATTCCGCACAAACCTGATTATATTTAACTGTTAATGTTTATTTGTCTTCAAATCAATCACAATTTTTTTTACCTGATTATAGCATAAATGTGTGTTATTTTTATTAAACGATATTTATAGTATTTACCTGAAGCAATATTCCATCCACACCAGTAACTGATACGAACAAGATCAAGCAAATACTAACAACTACCAAAATATCTTTACCTGTACGACAAAATATAAGGGTATTATAGACCTACCTATAATAATTTGTCATCAGGGCCATTAAGATCTAGTAATAATCTATAATGGCGTATCAAAAGGTTGTGTTGTAGTGGCGTGAAAAGATATTGAGAATTTTACCTCCACGTGTTCCAATAATAAATATTTCTTTTTGCTGCTTTTTGTGATAATATTTAGCTTGTGTTGTGGTTGTTATTGTGGTTGTTTTAATTTGCTTTTTAGTTTTGTTTATTGTCTGTTTGTTTGTTTTTTATCGTGTTTGATTGTTTGTTATTAGTTGATGATTGAATTGTTTGCTTCTGATTTATGTTTCTTTGCATATTTATTATTATTATTATTATTATTATTATTATTATTATTATTATTATTATTATTATTATTATTATTATTATTATTATTATTATTATTATTATTATTATTATTATTATTATTATTATTATTATTCATTCAATTATCACATCACGTGGAAAAAAAATCACCAGTCACCCTCTTACTTGACCCTGGTGACGAGAGTGGTCATCACCACCGGTAAAGTGGAAATAGAAGTTGACGTAGCTAATGAGGATAATGACCTATGATTGTGGTCATTATTGGAGGTCACCCAGCTGGAGGAATGAACCGTTTACCATTGTTGATTGGTCAAGAGGGACTTTGTGCTAGTAGACTTGTGTGCTAGTAGACTTGAATGCGAGTAGATTTTAGTGCTAGTAGACTTAAGTGCTAGTAGACTTGAGTGCTAGTAGACTTTAATGCTAATAGATGCAAGAGTTAATAGAGCCAAGTGCTAAGAGATGCCAGTGTTAACAGAGCCGAGTGCTAATAGAGCCAAGTACTAATAGAGCCAAGTGCTAATAGACCCAAGAGTTAATAGATCTCATCGTAATAGTTTTGTGTTTGGTTGGGTAATAGGGTCCTTTTATGTTTGAGTCAGTTAGGACTAAGTTCTATTAGGATTGTGGCCTATTGAATTTAGTTTTGTTAGGATTTGGGCCTATTGTGACTGAGGGCTATTACGAGTGGGACCTATATGAACTAGGGCCTATTAGGACTGGAGTCTATTATAGAGACGGGCCAGCACCTGTAAGATTCATCACATAACCTCCGTCCCCAATGCCCTCTCCCACACCTCATAATAATAATAATAATAATAACAATAATAATAATAATAATAATAATAATAATAATAATAATAATAATAATAATAATAATAATAATAACAACTAATATTTCCAAATAATTCGTTCAAGTCAATCTATGAAAAAAAATAATGGTCATAAAAAATCTGAATAACAACTATTGTCAATGACAATTAATTAATAGAAGAAACGAAAATCCTGAAGAAAAAATAATAGCCAGCTTATTATATGTAGTAATTGTATGTAGAGTATATACATATATACGTTTATAAGATTATAATGAAGCTTCCGAATCAGGATTTATTTTTTTATCTTAAAGGGGGTCTCTGGGGTGTAATGTAAAGGGCTCCCGTGGGAACTAGGGGAAAAGAGTGGTGCCTGGCAGGGGAACTAACGACCTTTCCTCTTTTTCCCCCCACATCTTGTAAACCGAGGCGAGTATTAACTCTCCCTACACCACCTACTACACTACGACATGGAAAGTATCTGTCACACACCGTCTTCTTCCTTATGTTGTCTTTATATCCAAGATTGAAGGTTTTTATAAATATTTATGTTAATATATATATATATATATATATATATATATATATATATATATATATATATATATATATATATATATATATATATATATATAAATTGTAGGGGATGACGAAGGGGAACTATTATTATTATTTTTATTATTATTATTATTATTATTATTATTATTATTATTATTATTATTATTATTATTATTATTATTATTATTATTATTATTATTATTATTATTATTATTATTATTTTTATTATTATTATTATTATTATTATTATTATTATTATTATTATTATTATTATGCTACGAATCTGTAAAGTAATAATTATCAAATGAGAGTAATTTTAGATCATTTACATACGGTATTTCTTTATGTAAATAAATAAAATAATACTCCTTTTTATTGACATAGAAAATCCGTCCCTTCTTCAGTAGTAAAACTGCTAATGTAAACTAAAGAACAGTTCCTGGTGTCTTACATCAGTGTTATAGTAACAATAACTCTCATGTATTGACTTAACCACGTCCACAACCTTGGTATAATGAAGCCGCCTAATAACGTTATGCCCAGAATATTCAATCAGTCACCCGTGTATCAGGCAGACATTCGTCAAAGCGACACGACTCTCCATTTTTCTACTTTATCGAGCGTAAAATACCAAACAAGAATTTATGACCGTATATAAAAATGACCGATTTCCTTATGAATTTACATGAGCGGTCAAAAAAGATGTATTGATTTATCGCAAGGACATTATATACGGCCCGCCACAGGTAATTTTATGTTACTTTATTGTGTAGACCATAATAGAGGGAGGGTGAAAATATTATCGATCTCCCTTACATGTATTCTTGTGGTCGTGTGAAGGGGGAGGGGGGGGGGAATTCTACCAAGAGGCTTTGCTGGTGTACATATATCGTGTGAAAGGTCAATGTTCACTCAAATCAGGCGTAGGTTATGTCTCTTTTGGATTTATAATAGTAAAGAAAAAAAATATTAACTCTTATGAAGAAATGGGAATACGAATGCCGGGTGGGTCAGGGTCAGAGAGTGGAGTGTGGTAGTAGTTTTGGTGGTGGTGGACCTTTGGGCTTGCGCGCTGGCCTTGCTCTTACGTCAGTACCGCGTCTACACCCGACGTCCTCACGCTGTCATTTTTAGATAAGTTTCCGGAGAAGCAGACGGGAATGGAGCTTTATTTGATGGCTAGCGTCCACGGGAGCTTGTAAGCTTGGCCGGGGCAGGAGGAGGAATGTTATGGCTGTGGGGAGACGTCTGGGATTTATGGGACCAGACTAGTAGAGGTCTCCGGAGAATTTAAGGCTACACGCCACAACCCTAGAGCTCCTAGATTACCCCTGCCTGTCTACACACCTCCGCACACACACACACACACACACACACACACACACACACACACACACACACACACACACACACACCTGCCACTCACACACTCACACACACACACACACACACACACACCTAAAAACACATCTGGTAAACAACAATTAAAGCATTCAACATACACACACGCACAAATTCCTACTCAACTAACTAAATCAACTGGGATCATTTTATCTCTTAACATCGTATCAAGTAATGAATAGGATACCGTACCCTATTTCCAAGTAAACTTTATCGTGACTACTTCTGTCCGTGTTTCTGCCAAAGATTCACCCACAAGGAATAGCTTCATTATGTGGCTTTACTTAATTCTACTCTGACTTACCGATGTTTCCCTGATGTGTCTCCACTTATCTTCAGCACATCTGTTTGTAGTGTGGATGATACTGTATTACGTACACACGTACGTAATACCAAGCACTCACTCACATTCAGCACCAAAAGCACTCGGCCAATGGTTTCGTACCAGTGAATATATCCACAACACAACCCTCTGTGTTCCCTCGACACGGCACTATCGGAAATGAAGATCATCTCATTACCAGTTAAACAGTCATAGAACTTAACAGTCAGGTGGTGCTGACGGAAGATGATGACGCTTAGTGACTGTGTGGATGTCGCCATACAGTCACCGTTCGCTACCAGCTGTTTCCCTTATCTGAGAGATGTAAACAGTGAGCCGAGGAGTTCACTGTTGATGATCTAGATAACACCATCATTACACCCCCCCACTGTTGAGTAGTTAGCTGTTTTGTTATCTTCCTCTGACAGCGAGTTGGTTCGTCCTGTCGTGTTTTATGTGTAGTTAAACGGTTAGGATCGTGTTGTAGAGTTGTATGTTATTCGTATGTGTGTGTTTGGGTCTACTTCTTTGTCCTCCGAGTCGAAGAGTGAGATGTGTAGCAACGTGGATGTGGGTGGGTGTGGGAAGTGTGGGTGAGGGTGTGTGGGCGAGGGTGTGTGGGGGAGGGTGTGTGTGTGTGGGGGTAGTGTGTGTGTGTGTGTGTGTGTGTGTGTGTGTGTGCGTGTGTGTGTGTGTGTGTGTGTAACTTATATTGGCTTGATTTATAAAAACCTGTTCTGAATGTTTATTGGTGTAAAAACTTATTCCATGACTCCACTCCTTGGGGTTGATTGAACATACCACTAAAGCGACAGGGGAGGAAGGGTGATGACTCCAACAACATGAACATTTTCCCACACACACACAGATGACATAAAAAATAATTTCCTTCGAACTGTCATAAAGAATGTTACAGCAAGTTCTTTATCTATCACCTTGGCTCAGGTTTCGTCAGAGGTGGTTCAAATGGCTAATTCATCCACGTTGAAGTTTTCCATTTTAATTCCTCATGCAAGAAGTTCAGAAGAGCTTGTGGTCGTATCCTCGGCGTGACAGTCACCATTTTCCATGTGGTTAACGTTAATTAAAACCTTATATGTGTTTAAATAATTCACATTTCGGTAAACCAAACCTAATTTAGTTTATATATGACACGTATCTTTAATTTGCATAACAAGTAGAGGTCTTTAGGCAATACTCATTATAATATAAACTGATTAGATGTTTCATTATTGCTACAATCAATATAACCTTGAAATAAATAAATAAATAAATAAATAAATAACTGCAACTTCTAATCTAACTGGACTTTACTCAAAATAGCATAAAATATGTGACTAGTATGTGTCATTTTCCGTCGTTCTAAACTGTGTGGCCGCGTGAGTTGATGCTAAAAAAAAACAAAAAACAAGTGACATGAAAATTGCTCACTCCTGGAGTTTTGTGTCTCTGGTGACCTTTACAAGTTAGCGGAAGAACACCTGTGTGGACCTTTATTATAGAAGCTTCTGACTCGAGGGGTTGTCATCCAAGGCTGACTTCTGTGTTCTTATAGGTATTGTGTATGCGAACCAAGCTTGAGTTCTATGAGGCTATAGGCAGAGAACCCTCCCTGTGAAAGAAAACTTGAGTGCACCAGCAAAAATTAGAGAGAAGATCTATATAATGAACAGTAAGATGATGTATTTGGAGATACTCGTACGTTGAACCCAGGAGGAGGAGGAGGAGACATGACGACGAAGAAGAAGAATAGAGAAGAAAAATAACGAGAACGACATATAATTGTCCACAGTCGTAGAGAAATAATTTAATGACAGATAATAAGGACTTAGAAATATGTTGGAATAAGTAAGAGAGAAGCAAAAACGACCATAAACTTAAAAAAAATATAATGAGTTACTCTTAAAGCCGCTGTTACAACCTCGGGTACAAACCTCAAGTGGTGACACCACCCCCACCATCTATTGTGATTGTCAACCAACATACCTCGCCGGAATCTATCAGTAGACGGCGAAAAACAATAATCATGATGACTGAAACACCACAATCAATAAGAGAGACGTGATAATATGCGGGTAACAGCACAATCTGCCGGTGCAGGCAATCGTCACAGCGGTGGTGCTCAAGTCTTCTAAGAGTTTGGTGGCGCGGCGGAGCGGGCCTCTGCGGAGTTGCAGGTGGGACGCGACACTTCCACAGGATGTACATAAATTGAGACATTTAGTGTTGACAGTTAAACATATGAACGACAATCGCGAATATGTCTCCGCCCAACACCACGTAGAAGGAAATCGTGATATTTTTTTATGGTTCTGGTTTATTTATCATCAAGTTGCTGTCACACACACACACACACACACACACACACGCGAGCGCGCGCTAACAGGAAAGTTTTCTTATTTCTACAGTGTTCTTAGCTCACAATGAGTCAGGGTTCCACATCCGTTTGTGTCATTGGGTCAGCAGCTGAAAGGTCTCAAACAAAACGAAATTGGTGTGTGCAATTCACTTGAGGTCTTAACGAGACCTTGAAGGCGAAGGAGGAATTGTGTGTGTGTGTGTGTGTGTGTGTGTGTGTGTGTGTGTGTGTGTGTGTGTGTGTGTGTGTGTGTGTATGTGTGTGCGCGTGCGTGCGTGTGACGGATTAAGTTAAGGAGTAATAAGTGCGGTGAGAGGTTTTTTTTGTCTCAGTAAAATTACAGTCTACATCTAGTCTGCGTCAAGGCTGCGTCAAGAAAACGCCTAGTTTATGTTCAGTCTCCGTCTTTCATAAATCCAGTCTGTATCCTGTATACGTCAAGTTTGCGTCCAGTGTCCGTCGAAATTACGACCAGCTTATTCTTCGATTACGTCCAGTTTCTGTTCTGTCTACGTCCAATTTACGTCTAGTATAGGCCTTGATTACGTCCATTTTCCCTCCAGGGTGCGTCCTATATACGTCAAAATAGTCTAGTGATTATTTCCACTTTATACGTCCAGCCTACGTCCATTCTGCTCCCAGGTTCCTCCTAATCTAAGTGAATATAAGATCAAATTTACGTTTTTTTTTTTTATTTATTGGAGTGCAAATAAGGAGGAGTCATCTTGTTGATCAGAAGCAGTCATATTGCTGATCAGGAGGAGTCATATTGTTGATCAGGAAGTCAAGCCACACTGCTATATATAATCTTTAATCCCGGAAAACAATTATCTTACCTGACCTCTGAGTACGTGTATTATATCAGCGTTATATAATGACTATTCCCGGGTTTTTATAAATTGACTTTAAAAACCATTGTTCGAGTATCATTGTAAAGCGCTTTATGTCTGATTTGTAGTTGTGTCCGCTTTATGTTGTTGCTCTTCAGATATTTGTAAATCTATGCGTCAACTCCTGAATGTACGTTGTAGTTTCACGAGTATGTGGAAAATTTCAAGAGGTAATAAATCTGTACATAGTTGTTGTGTTCAGCCAGAGAAAACTCAAGTCCTTCCCTCACCTCAGGTCCACTTTATTATGGTGGTCGGATGTGTTTGTGACAGAGATCCTCGTACGCTGATCCACGTATCCCTCAGTGGGGAATATAAACTGTCTCCTATATTGCATAACACAAAGATCCTCACCGTCAAAATTTAGGACTTTATTATAAAAAAAGGCAGTTGCAGTGTGAGCAATCATCATCGTCTGGTATTTACTTCCAACCCACAATAACATTCTGAGGGAAGCTACACCAAGATTAACTTTTACTCTCCATCTTCACTTCACACGCTCTGTCTTATGATACAAACATTAAAACTGAGGACCTACGACAACTGTATCAATTTACCCCAGCAACCTGTGGTAGTAACTTTGCTAATCTTCGTCAACATAAAGAGAAACGTGTGTTGAGCGATGATGGTGCACACCGTTAATATTAATTGGTCTGTCTCAGTTACGGTCACAACTGGCAGCGGTGGACTAATTACAAGGTTGCAGCAATATTTTACCCTAGTGTTGCCATGGTCCAGACCCCAGGAAATTAACCAATCGGTATAAAACGCGAAATTATAATACAATCTCACCTGCTTGACTGTAACACTTCCGGCGTACCCGGTGGAGGTTCACGCCTCGTCAAACCAACGAGGTCCATTCCGGCCAGGCCTGCCTTCACACCTTGGTGCCATCGAGGAAATAAACGTTCGACGTGATAGTACAAGTGATTCATACTAAAGAACCTTAGGGCGTCTTGGTTAAAAGACGTTAACACTGAGCAACTCCAGATGTCCCTTTCCACCCCGTAATGTTATGCTTAGGGTGACTAAGCTAGAGGAACGTTCGCCCCCCCCCCCTTTATGCCTACTTTCATGTTCCTTTAAAGTACAGTACATACTGTATATATCTGGGGGAGGGAGGGAGGAGGAGGTGTCGTTGTATTTACAGCGTCTGGAACATAAATTATGTTTATGCGTTCAGTGACGTGACATTCAGCACGATAAATGGTGTCCAAGGGCACGGCCAAGAGGAAGTCATCAACTGAGGGACACGCACTGACACAACATGTCCACAAATGACAGCCAGACGGACCTTGATTTTTGTGTTTGTGCGTCGCGCTAACAATGAACACAGATCCTTGAAACACTCACACTGGATATAACTTAGTACCATTTAGTTTTTTATTAGGTATCGATCAACCACTTCTTATCCGTATTTAAAAATTGCTTCATCTGAAATAGTTTAAGTAATTAGGCTACAGGTAGAAAGGTGTACAGGAAGAGCATCTGTTAGGTAAAGGAAGATAACTTGTGTTGATTGGCTGTTACTGGGATTAATATAGACTGACTATATAATTAACACGCACACATACACACACACACACACACAACGCCACAAAAAACATTGAAACCGTCAACTCATTCGGTTTCCACTTTGAGTGTAACATAAACAGTATATATATATATATATATATATATATATATATATATATATATATATATATATATATATATATATATATATATATATATATATATATATATATATATATACAGTATATATTATTATTTTTGTTATCAAGGAAACCGTCAAGAGAGTGTGTGTGTCACTTCCCTGAACCTCATATTCCTGCGGCGTTGACAACATATAAGGAAAACTACACATAAATCTGTTCATATATCTTTGATCTTTATGGCCTAACATTGTACAAAATAACAGCACTTTTTTTCAGATATTCAAGTAACACGAAATCTATTTAGGAAATTATAATCAGAATGAGATGTATGTTACCTTGTCTTTGTGATAATGAATAGAGAAGGAAATTGACTCGAGGTGATATCTTCATAGTCAAGTTTAAAGTACATGTAATTTTTGTCCCCGGCAGCCAGTGTAACATATCGTTATACTATGAGGCAGAGATTTGTCCACTAGATAGTACATAAAAGTATTACTCCTGATATTTTTTTCCTGCATCACTCGTAAAGCTTTTTTTTTAGTTTTAGTCACTCATCATACGGCGGGCATGGTGATGTTGTGTGTATGTTAGTTGTCTTGAAGCATCTTTTACTGTGCCTGAGTTTCCACGTTAGAACAAAGAAACAATTTTTAATCGATTAAGAAAATGTGTCGTGTGTATTTTGGTGTTTGGGATTACGAATTTTGCTATTGGTAATATTAACTAAAATCTATATTGGGCTAGAATATAGTATTTTCCTTAATAAGTACATGGAGGTGAATTGAAGGTGTTGCTCCTACTACTGGCAGTCTTAGAACTTTGTTATAGTCTGAGGCTATTATGCTGTGTTGAAGTGCTGCCTCTTGTACACAAATCTACATATATGGTGTGAATCCAATGTAATTTTATATGAATAATTCCCTGGTCGACTATCTAGAGACTTCAGCTGACACACGCCCGTATATATACACTGAATATACTGTACTGTTTATACACTGTACTCAAGAAATATAATTTAAAACATAAAACAAAATAATGACATAATTTGATAAACTAAAAGATACGAAACCAAAAAAAATTCACGAAGAAGCGAGAAAGAGAAAGATAACGAAGAGGAATAAGTGATGAAACAAGTAGATGAGGAAATAGGTGGAAGAATAACTGAAGTAGAAGAAGAACTACAAGACGTGTGAGTGTTACTAAAATTTAAGTGTAAGATGTAATAAGTGAGGAAGGTAATAGTGCAAGTGACGAGGCAGATGAGGCGTTCACACTGAGACATTATTCTAGTGTGTGTGTGTGTGTGTGTGTGTGTGTGTGAGCCCTTAGGTACGACGTGCCATACATGAGTTTCTGTCAAAGTAAAGGTTAACAAATAACTTCTCTTCATCATCAGGGTCATACAAAGAGTTGGTACGTTCATAGGTAAATGTTCTTTTGACGATGCCAATACTAGTAACTCTTGTCTATAACTGTGTAAATGTTTTTTTTTTGTTAGTTTAGGGAGAGTTAACATGAAACCAATTTAACTCTTGAAGGACCACAGTGCTTGGAATCATCTACTACTCGGCTTGTATTAATCTTCTTTTGTTCTCTTGGTGTCACTCGGAATATTAGTCCAATTACCATTTTATAATAGTGTTATGGGATCACCTGAAGATCAAGCACCCTGTTTTATTCCAGATGATGATGAATTACTCTCACGCTACCTGTAGGGTTAGGTTAGGTTAGATCGGGTCAAGTTTAGATCAGGTTTGGTTAGGTTAGGTTAGGTTAGGTTAGCTGTTGACCTGGCCAGAGAAAACCTGGACACAGAGACGTACACCAAGAAACAGCGAGATTATTACAATAGTCACCAGATTGTTTCTCACACTGGATTATTATGCTTCGCACTTTCATGTATTTCCCGCAGTAAAACTAAATTTGAGCAACATTCCATTATAAGAAAAATAGCACACAGACTACGTGCTTCTACCATAACATTAAACAAGATTATCGCGGTGGTGGTCTGGTGGTGGTAGTAGTGGTAGTAATGGTGGTTGTGGTGGTGTGGTGTGGTGTTTATGATAGTATGGTGTGGGGTGGTGGTTTGACGTTGGTGGTGGCTGTGGTGGTGAGTCGGCTGGTGTAGGATGGACTCCGTCACTGCCGACCTGAGTAACCCAGGTATAATTTCTCCTGACGATGAAATTGTTGCCTTTTCTGATGTAGTGAGTCGACCTCCTCTCACAGTAAGACGGGAAAATGTATATAAATTTTCAAGTGAATTTGTTGCCTTTTCTAATCTAGCGAATAGATTCTTTTTCCCATATATTCTTTCTACTTCTCAAAAAATAGAGGTATATCAATTCCTCTTCGATATTCTTACCTTTTACAGATTTCTAAAGTTGAGGCAATTGTCTTTCGTGTATTCTCTTTCCTTTCCTCTAAGTATGAAGGAATACTCTTCATCCCTCAGTCATTTCTCTTGAGTTTATTGCCTTATATTATAGTGATCAATGTTTATTTTGAATTCGTCTTTTTGTCTCGAGCTTAGTACTCTTATTCCTTATTTATTCTAGAGGTGATTTTTTGTGAGTAGAAGTAAGACCTTGAACTAACTAAAGGTATACTTGGGATTCTACAGTAAATATCAAGTCATGACATATTAAGCGAAAGATTAATATGTTTCAAACTTAACCTAACGTATCTAACTTAATCTCCATATATATATATATATATATATATATATATATATATATATATATATATATATATATATATATATATATATATATATATATATATATATATATATATATAATTTACGTGCTCACGAGTAACTTTAATTTTTTACTTTCTCTAACGAATATTATCCCATGTTTTGGTACTGCAAATAATTTATCATTATTAAAAAAAACAACAACGCTAAACTACAGTATATCAGTTGTCTTACCGAGCTAATAGCGTTAATTAGAGGAGCGTAATGGTCTGGTCACTCGTGAATTCAGCTTTCATCTCCTGTGATTAAGGTGGCTGGTTCGAGCCCAGCAGGGTACCCCAGTTCACCCAGCTGTAAATAGGTACCTAACCTTATAGTTGGGGAAGTGAAGGAGATCGAGTGTAGTGCTGAAGACATTACCTCCATATTTACAGTGTACTGTATCCGCACTGCCCCAATCAGGTAGTCAGGCCTACGGGACCCACTCACACTCTCAGAGTTTGATAAGCTTCACCTCTCCCACACTCACAGTGAGGAGTTATAATCATTCTCCTGTAGGCGATATTTCTCTGACCGTTTATTTTAATGTGTGCAAGTGTTCATCTCCCTGTGTGTGTATAATAATAATAATAATAATGATAATAATAATGATAATAATAATAATAATAATAATAATAATAATAATAATAATAATAATAATAATAATAATAATAATAATAATAATAATAATAATAATAATAATGATAATAATAATGATAATAATAATAATAATTAACGGTTTATTGAAAGAGCATGGCAGCCGGAAGGCTGAAAATATACAGTTATATAATTGGGGAATGGGTCTCTTGATTTACCAATAATATACACGTAACATAAGTGCTACAAATATGATATATAATAACTAGGTCGGGAGAAGCTCAAACTACAGGGCATTTCAACATAGTGACAGTGCAAAAAGTAAGATTGACTGGGAGTGAATACACTGGTTGATTACAAGTTATTAATAATTTTTACAATGATTGGGACTGGGCTGTTCTTTTAGCGTGTGTGTGTGCGTGCTTGTGTCCATGCTCGTTCGTGTGTGCGCGCGTGTGTGTGTGTGTGCGGGCGTGCGTGCAGCATTACCGGCGGTGTGTGTAACTCACTCATCTTTTTCTCGTTCACTCTACAACCAGCAGTTTGCAACATAATATACCAGTTTATCACTATCAGGACCAGGCTTTACCCGAGTGTTGATATAGAATTCTTATTTTTAAGGTCTTACGGGAGTGTTTCTGTGTGCACACCTCCCTGGGACTCAATACTGTCGGAAATAGGAAGACTTACTTACATGATCCTAATTTAACCTAATCTTACCCAACTAATCCCAAACGTCTTATTAGTACAGTATTCTTAATTTGTCTCTTCTTGGCCTTTACTGAAACGGGATTCGATCATCGTATTCAAGGGGTTAAGTTATCGTAGTCAAAGAGTTAAGTTCTCGTAGTCAAGGGGTTAAATCACCGTATTTAATGGGTTAAATCACCGTAGTTAATGGATTAAATCATCGTATTCAAGGGGTTAAGTCTTCGTAGTCAAGGGGTTAAAATACTAATAAAACTCGTATATGAAGAGTCTTGTATTCCAAAGTTAATCTTGTTAGAAATCTTCGTGTAAATGTCCGGATCCTCAATTAAATATTTCAGGTAATATATATTGATTGTGGTTGTGGATAGGAAATGAAGTTTTTAATTGTTATGATCACTATAACGTGTGGTGGGTGTAAGAAGAGACTTTCCGTTCTGTTCTGAGTCTCACTGTTAAATTTGACGGTAATAAATCATCTTTTTTTCATAACTTAATGATTTGGATGATTATTAAGATGCAGTAATTGTTTTTTCCTCTCTCTCCGTGACGTAAAGCTTAGAAATAGATAAAGGAATAAATAAGAACAATACATTAATAGATTAACATGAATATATATTATTAAGTATAAGTATTAAATGAATAACATGAATAATAAATAGCACTGTGAATAAATTAATAACACTATTCATATGTGATTAATAGGTAAAATAAATGAATATAACATGATCTGAATGAAGAAAGTTATAAAGTATTATTGGGCATCAGATTTCCCGCGTCAGGAGCCGAGACTGTGGAGGAGGTAAGGCAGGTGTTGAACGTCAGGTCCTCGCACGGGTAATGATAGCCAGCCCTCATTAGACTCGATTCCTCTGAGATCATATCAGGGATTTCCGCCACCGGGAGACATGTCCCCTTAACTTTATGAGTCTTGACTATACCTCGAGAGGTGTTTTATTCAGTGTGTTGGAGGCCACTATGAGAGGTCGTAAACTCGTTGAGTACTTCATTGCAGGGGTAAAATGTTGGCCTCGAGACTCCCTAAATGGCATTCCCTGTTGAGAACATGGCCGGGTAACACCTCATTATCGTCTTGTTATTGTGTGTAATGTCATTTTATGTGCTCGTCATCATCTCTGGAGAACTGACCTACCCACCACGTCACACTCGGTCTGGGAATTGAGAAAATGGTCGTTTTTTGAAGTTACGACCGACATCAGAGGAGAAGAAAGGGGTAGTTATTTCTCCTGTGTGTGTGGTGATGTGCCTCGGGGTGACCACTGCTTCCGGCACTCTGGGAACATGTAAAAGTAAACACCGCGGGAAGTCTTACATGATACATACACTTTGTAGGCATAAGATCTTGATGATGTCTAAGGCAGGAAATGAGTTGGTATTTAGGTTAGGAATGCACGTATAGATTGCTTACACACACACACACACGGATCACTAAAGGGCTGGTTATTTAACCCTCAGTTACATCCTTAAGTCCTCGTTAATTTTACTGAGCATAGGGGCATTACATTCAATTAATGAAGTCTCCACAACAGGTGTACTTATTGCACCTGTCTTATATTACCGACCATCATCTACAACTCTCTTAATCAATGAGTACGTAATGACGCTATTTATTACACGAGTTAAAACACATTGTTTTTTCGTGTACTATAACGACAAAACATCTCGTGAATGGACGAAGTGATAATAAATGAAATATTATTAGACATTGGAGCCTATAATTCAGCTGCATTATGCTGACACGGCGAGCATTAATCACGAGTTTTATCTTAGGCAGCACACTGAGACGCACGGCTCTACCCTCTTCAGGAGACACCCGCCACCACCCCTCCGGTGTTAATGGTGCTGGCTGGGGTACTCGCGTCAAGGTTCTTTGCCGGAGCATTAACCCCTTCCACCCCTCCACCCCCTCTGCTGTTACTCTTGGTGTGGGTTACTTGTGTCAAGGACCTTCTTCAGTAGTTCGGGCCACTCTTGTTCTTGTGGGTTACGGTAATATTGTGAACCTTCTGCAGTAGTCCACACCTTCCTTTCCTCTCCTATTAGTTTCAGTTACTGTAATGTCTTGGGCTGATACTGTGGTATTACTTATGTACGTTGATGAGTCGAGGAACTTTGACCAATTCACAACTCCTCCCCTGCTGCCCCTACTGGTGTTAGTTACAAGCGACGTGAACATACAGTAGTTGTCCGGAACTCACCTACTGAATCTTGTTGGTGTTGGTTAATAGTGACTTGGACATATGACAACAGGGCGATATATAGATGTAAGCATTTATTCCCTCGGCAATTAAACAAGGAGCTACTCTAGGGATTACATCAACATATTTTTCCTCTTACAAGACAAAGAACATTAAATCATCCTTCACAGACATTAGACACATTAGAGAGAGAGACAGAGAGAGAGAGAGAGAGAGAGGGAGAGACAGGGAGAGACAGGGAGAGAGAGAGACAGAGAGAGAGACTGCATCTGCTGGAGGGGAAAATATATACAGTATATGTAATTAAAATCGCCTGTTTGGTAATTTCCTTTTACCACAACAAGCTCGTATTTTAGTCATCAGGATCCGGTCGTTTAAATGCAGGAGTTTGATTTATTTATGAAGTATAACAGATGATGATTTTCATTGGTGTGAATACGACCGTGATGTTGATTAGCGATATAAATATTAGTTATTACTGTACCGTGTAAAAGGGCGAGAGAGAGGAGGAGGGTTCGTTATATTCTCTCTTTTTAATTTGTATTTATCTCTGTATGTCTTCCTCTTTCTCATCTCTCATTACTTCTTTCTCTTATTTTCTCTTCTCTCCCTCTTATGCCGCCGCCGCCGCCTCTGCCTCTGTCTCAACCAATACTACCAACACTACCAGTACCAACATCATCCACCATAACTACCAACATCACCACCACCACCACCACCACCATTACCAACACCACTACCACCACCACCATCACCACAACTACCATCATATAAATCATATAAAGACAGGCAGCTGAATTAAACTCGTTCTCTTCAGGGGAGTAAAGACTGAGGGGGAAGAGACATGATTGAAGAGTGAAACATCCTCAGTAAGATAGAACAAAAAGATGGGACGAATTATTTTAGTCTCAATATGCACCAAATAGAGAGAAGGAGGGGTGGGGGGTGTGGGGGGGGTGGGGGTGATGAGGGAGGGAAGATAGGAGTGTGTAAGGGAGTGAGAGAGGGGTGGGAAGGAGGGAGGGAAACACCGGAAGTTGTTTGTTCCTACACAATCCCTCCATTTTGACAAATTCATGGCCGGGTTCCATCAATTACAGAGCTATCGGTACAAATTGATACTGCCAGACCGAACGTGCAAGATTGAGACCCAAAGGTGAAACCAATTGACGGTATTATTCCACAGGTTGTAAGGAGATGGAGGGGGCGAGGATACTAGTGTGCTGTGACGACGATGACGATGACGTTGACGAAGAAGGTGACGTGGTGGTGTTGGTCGACGATGAGTTCCAGTTTTATTTATGATATGCAGACAGACAGACAGACAGACAGACAGACAAACAGATTTCGTTTCCCACTTCTTGAAGGAAGATAAAGAGAAATACAGATACATAATCCAACAGATACTGACAGATAGATGGAAAATAGACGGAAAGGGAGTGTTAGATGACGACGATGTGACGAGAAAGGGGAGGGTGAGGAGGTGAGGTGAAGGGAAAGAGAAGGGGCGGGAGGTGATAGGGAGAGGAGGAGGAGGTGAGGTGAAGGGAGGAGGGATGGGGGAGGTTATTCTTGGCTTGGCATGTTGTGGACGATATTGGTTTTATTGGATAGAGGGAGAGAGAAAGAAAAAGAAACAGACAGAAAGACAAACAGAAAGATGAACAAAGGGAAAACTAAGATAGGGAGAGAGGAAGTAGAAGAGAGAGAGAGAGAGAGAGGTACTAAATAAGATATGTACAGGAGAATACTAATTGCACACAGACACACACACACACACACACACACACACAGGAACTTCCTTGGACCTGCTGCCCTCTCTCCTTCAGTAGACGTTTAAAAAAACTTCATCATCTTGCTGTAACTTTTCAGGAGTGGTCTAAAGGTGTACCAAGAGGCCTAAGACGCATCGAGTGGTTCATTTCAGTTATATTTTGAGCTTTGGCTAAGGTGAGACTTGCGACGAAAGAGGAATGCGGAAACGTAAGTCAAGGAGAAACGATAAAGAGACATGAAAGTTCACGCCGCGGTTGGAATTACCTCTGTACTCCGAGCTGCAGTTGAGCCAAGATTTTTCGAAGATAGATTTGGTCCTCTTACCACCAGAGAGCGATTCCTGCAATTGAACGAAGCCTTCTTGAAGCCAGGATGGGTCTTCCTTCACACTACCAGGCGGGGTCTTTTGTATTTAGGCAAAAATTCCGCATGGCTGTTGAGGGAAGAGAACCATATTACCCGAGGATAGTACAGGTAAACAGAGTTCCCATAAGGCTTAGGAAGAATCCCCAAGATACCAGGAGAGGATTTTGGTATCGAACAAGGCTTGAGGAATGGTTAGCCGAATTGACGGAGAAGAATACAATTTAATAGTCCTCAAAATTGAGGCCGAAACAGGATCCTTACAATACCAGTTGGAAAACGCAACCAGAAGGGGGCAGAGTATGCGGTGTCAGAAAACCTTAAACTGCCTCGCGTGTCCTCTACCTGTCTGTAGGAAGTGTCCACTCCAGCGCTCCTAGTAGGGGAACATTTGCTATGGGAGGAGTTCATTTGGCCGGAGGGAAATCCCGCGCTGTCAGTAGGAGATATGCGCCGCCTCAGGGGAGCCTTCCTCTGCTGGAAAGTGGCTCCCCATGGCCGAAGGGTTTAGTGCTGTCACAGAGGAACACCGTGCGATGGGAGGGGGCCCTGAGGTGTTGTTTTGTGGCAAATAATAAATAATAACATAATTACAGTAACTCTGTCATGTACAGATACTATCCTAAGGCGCTTTTTGTGTAGCCTATATGTGAAAAATGGTTGATACATTGGAATCACTTCGTTATCGTTACTGTGTTGTAGCTATTTGATTCCTATTAATTAATGACCTTGAATAATATATACTTTGGATATTGTTGAAAAGCGACGACGATATGAGTACACCAGCTGGCCGTGGTGTGTGGCATGTATCTTTCATAGTAAAACTTTGTTGTTGTCTGTACAAACAAATTATAATCTTCCCTGTTGATATATCACCGGCCTTACGTCCCTATCACCCTAACATACTGTACAGGAAAGGACAAACAGACTAAGGTAGTATAGGTCTATCTGTTAAATTGGCTAAATATTTTTCCTCTAATCATGCGAATAACTAAACATATTTCAAGAATTATTTATTTAAAAAAGAAATCACAGTCATGACTTCATAAGATAAAGAGATTGGCTATTAATTAGTTGACATAGAATTATTAATCACAGCTTCAAGAGCCTCTTACTCCCTAATAGCCTTTTGCAGGTGAGTTGTTGTGATTATGTTGCTGTGGCAGATTTCTCGTCTGCAGTGTTGTTGTTCTTGAAAAAAAAGTTGTCTTATTTTTTTTTATTATTTTGCTTTCTTGCTTGTGTTATTTTTAATCATTTTCTTTCTTCTGTTTTGTATCAATTGTGTGTTTTTACCCTTTCTTTGTTTCCTGTTTTTCTTTCTCTCATTCATTTCGTTCTCTCCCATTTTCTTTCACTCATTTTTTTTCTTTTCTCTCTGTCTCTCCTCCTAATTTACTCTCTCTCTCTCTCTCTCTCTCTCTCTCTCTCTCTCCTCTCTCTCTCCTCTCTCTCTCTCTCTCTCTCTCTCTCTTCTCTCTCTCTCTCTCTCTTTTTTTTTCTCTCTTTTCATCTCTACAAATTTCTCTTAAATTCACAACCTTCACACACCAACAATTAAGCGAGTCTTCAACAGCAGAGATACCCCAACCACCACCACACTACTACCACCACCACCACCACCTACTACCCCAATCACCTACCACCAAGTCACCACAATCACCACACCACCTATCACTATCACTACTATTATCACCACCATTTACTACCACCTTCCCTACTACCACCACCACCACCACCACCACCACCACCAGCCACCACCAGCCACCACCCACCAGCCCCCCACCACCACCACTACCACTTAACCACCACCACCACCACCACTACCAGCCCAACTACCACCGTCTGGGCGACCAATAGTCCACCTGCACCAACTCAGTCCAGACCAGGTAGCGCACCATCCTCCAGCGTCCCCGGACCCCACCAATTAAGCTAGCTAATTACCGTACGTCCGCCTGTCGCGTCAGACCCTCGTCAGATACAACTCAAAAATTAATGAAAGGATCGTCCTGACGAGTCACTGAAGACGAACTCAAAATTCGCGAGAGAGAGAAAGAGAGAGAGAGAGAGAGAGAGAGAGAGAGAGAGAGAGAGAGAGAGCATGCGTTGGTTGGGTCACATAAAGAGGGAAGCTAGGATTAAGAACGGCGTCACTGGGTGTGTGTCCTGTACTCTGGCACCTTATGGGTTGATAGGTCCTTTGTTTACATGGTGTTATGAATTAGTTACTTGGCATCAATGGTTTTGTTTAGGCGTGGAGTAATTGTAGTTGTAATTGAATTTAAATGTAATTGATTACAAAATTGTGTAGCTGTAATAGCAATTTAAAGATCCTATGATTAGATAATTGTAATTTTAATTGTAATTGTAACTGACTGTTACTTTATCAATGAATCTACTCTCAATATCAACAAATATTCAGCTAATTAAATACCTTAGGAAAGTGACACAGGTAAGGACCCAGTGCTGATGTTATCTACTAGAGCAGTAGGGAAGTGGCCGCCACTAAGGACAGACAGCTTTTTCCACCTCATAATGATGACAGATATTGTTGCCTCGGTCAGTGGAGATGTTCAGCACCCCGCATAGTCCCAGGTCAAACAGAGTGTCCTCAAAACCAGGCCTGTTAGTCTTCCTATGAACCATCATACTTAGATAGATCACCAATGGTGTTTCTCGTTCTTGGCTGTACCTAGTAGTATTTGTACTAGCATTCTCCCGGTGGCTTACTGAACTGTTGTACTGTATATCAGTATCTGCGAGAGTTGGCTGAGGGATGGGTGAGGAGCTTGACTGTTTTGTTTTTTCTTCATGTTTGGGCTGTTTTATCATACCAACTAGTGCCATGAGTGAAATTGGCACAGATTTCGTCTAGCATTTGGTGTCATATGAACCATGAGATCCCATTCACATTTTGAACATGTATTTTCTGACTTTGTTTGTGGCTCCGACAAGATGAACAGCGTCATTATCAACATCATGTTCATATACCTTTTTTGTATTGCAGATCCAACAGCGTCATTGCGAATAAGAACCTCATCACACGGCCTTACTTGTGAGCTTCTCCACCTGGACAGTGAGTTTGTGTTCTGTTCTTATGTTTAGTTCTTTCAGTGTGATGCTGTACAAATGTGTCAAACTTGTCAGTTTGAAAACTAGTGCAATATCCACTGTCCACGCGGGTTTCTACAATATAGGACACGAGTCCAGCAAATGTGATGTCATGGTTATCTTATTAGCGTCTCTGCCACCTTCTTCAGATGTTTTTGTTTCTCTCGCTTTATTGTACAGAGAGACAAGGCACTGGGTGTGATACATCGCCTGTTGTACGATCAGGTTCCTGGCACTTAGTTTGGCCAGCAGAGGTTTGTTCTGCAATTTGAGGGCACACTGACTGATGCGGACATCAAGCTGAAATGTCAGCGCCTTGTGCAAGGTTGCTCCTGCTGCGGGTCTGCCCCAGAAGAGGTGATGTTTCGATGGGAGGAGGTGTTTTTTCCATGTTCTTACTGATGAACCTCTTGAAGACATTTACATTGTATAGGGTTGTCTTCGGGGTGTTTTCCTCTCCTCTGCCCGCTGAAGCTTTGTTTTGTTGAGCTGCAGCTTACACGAGTCATGGCATTTGGATTTATGACGCCGAAATGTTGTCTCAATGCCCTCACCTTCATCTCGTCGTGACAGGTTGATTGGTCCTGGCAAGTAACTAATCCTGTTGAAACTCATGAGATTGTCAGCCATGGTCTGGTAACCTATTACCTGTGTGTCACGTCTTGAATCAGCTGGACAGCAAAGCACCTCCAATGTGTCTTCCTGATACAGAACTCATTTGTTCCAATCTGTCGCCACATATTGTATACCACTTCCACCATTAACAACCAATACCAAGAAAGTCGACTGCAACTTGAAAATCAGAATATTCATATTATTATCAATAAAACAAAGTAGAGAACCAATGGGAACCTCAACTAACACATTAAAACTAAAGATGAAGGACACTTTTGGAGCACATGATATATTGTGTTTTATTTTATGAGGTCGGTGGGTGGGATATTTATAACCCGAAATAAATTATCACAGTTTGTTACACACTTTTTGGTAGCCAGTGTAGATGTGTGGTATCTAGAGATCACTAGGGATGTTATTGGAGTAGACATAAGGATAAATAACATAATATTTCAATCACAGTACAACATAAATATCAGAGACGTCATTTTTGTTATGGGGAAATCTGCGATGGCCCTATACCCAAAAATCATCCATCGGCTAAATTTCATGTTTGTATCATCAGTCACAATTCACACATATATATATCACGTTTAAAATGAATTCTAAAGTTTCTGTAATTATTTATCTTTGATGTTTAAAGTTGGTAGGTTGATAAAAAAGGATCCCGCCTAACTTAATCTAGTAACATTTTAACCTAAAGGGGCATTATGACTTAAAAAATTATTTACTTGGGGGGGAATATTGTCCATTTTAGCTGTCATGGTGAGAGAATTTAATTAAGTGGAATTTTGTCTGTTGGGATTTTGTTGAGAGGAAAATTTCTTGAAAAATAGTTTTAAATGTGATTTTATATAATTGTATTTTATCCTTTCACCAATAAATTATGGTAGAATAAATAATTATCTTAATATAAATAAAAGTGTACCCAGACGGAGGCTTTGGGGAAGTCACTAGCCGACCTGGACTTGTTCGACGGTGAGAATTAACTATGAAGTGCCGTGACGTAAACCTCAGCTGTATTTTTCAGACTCAAAATTATATTTCCTCGTTGATCCCTCCTTCGCCGTGACGACTTTATGTCTCGTAATGATAGAATCAATTCTTGGGTTATAACTATATAACACGCAAAGACTTTTCTGTACTTGTTTCAGGATCTAGTTCACGCAGATATCTTTCTTGGTTCCTCTTCGTGTATAATCTCCTTAAGCGACGAGATAAATCTAATCCGAGTATTTTTTAGACGAAACGTATTGAACCAAGGACTTAGAGAGCTTTGAAATTCACCCCACAAAAAGATAAAATTTAAATACAGTTTTAACCTTCCTGAATAAAATGACAACCCATTGAGTACGGTGGTATAGCTTCTTGAGTACAATGTCGCTCTACTGAGTCAAGGAAATACGTCAGGTCAATCAAGATGTTAAGACGTCATGCTTAAAGGATGGAACCAATGTATTCAAATGCTAAAGTTATGGTATGCATTGGGTTAAGATATCTTACTTATGGACTCATTTATTGTAACTCGGGTTTAGCATCGTACTCAAGGATAAGGGCAAAACACATCCAATCAATCCGGTTTTTCACCTTTGCTGGGCTTAAGAATCATGCATTAAATTGCCATGTGAATCTATTGCCACCAATTGCGTAAATCTTATAAAAAAACTAGTTATGTTATGGTATTTTACTAGGAGTTAACCTATTTGTGGCGTCATCACCAGCCAGGTATAATATATTAATTGTGTATCTTTATGAGAGAGAGTCGTCCGTAAAGGCATTTTTTATGGTCATGTATTCTATAATTATATTGAAACATTAAGAATATTAATAACCTAATATTTGTCAATGTAAACACAATTATTTAAATACATAAAAATTATGAAAGAGAAAATTTGTAATTATTGTTGTTAATAATTATAGTACTATTAATAATGATAATATAGATAGTAACATTAATAATATCATAGTTGATAATAGCTGAATAAATATTGCATTAATATTACTGACATATTATTACCTGTATAATTTTCAATGTCATTAATAACTCAAAGATAAAAAAACTACTCGGGGCTCTGGAGGATCGACCAATGAGAGAAGTACTTTATTTAAGAGAGAGAGAGAGAACTGTGTGCATTAAACAAGGCCATTACAGACCACTCATTAACAGGTACACATGTTCACCTGTAAGTGGCCAGTCTGTACACTCCTTCATATATTCTGCAGTGTTTTGTACAACAGCCAAAGGTCAACATACTTAGTATTGTTCACACACACACACACACACACACGTATAAACTTACTTAGCACTAATAATAACTCCGTTTAACTTTGTACTATTATGCAAATGCTTAAACAATCCAATAATTACCTCTCTTATTTTTTCTAACCTCCTTCCTCCATCTGAGAGACCCGACATGTTGCGAGGCACCCCACGGATCCCAAGATTTTCAGAGGAGTGATTAAGGTTAGTCAACACAGTATATCTTCACTCTGGGACTTCAAGTGTCATAATGAGCTCTCGTCCCTCAGTTCGGTCTTCTTAAGGAATGTTTGTACGTGTGATGAGAAAAATAAGAGGAAAATCCACAGTCATATAAAACTTTAAACAAGAAATTAATCGTATATTTTAATCTTATTGTTTTAAAAATTGGAATAAGTGAATATATTTGTTTTATTTTTCTTCTTCGGTGTTTTAATGAACGTTTTAGTTAAATTCGTATTAATCTTTTGTTTTGATTATTGTTTATTATATGTTCTTTTGTGTTTCTTTTATTACTTATGTGTATTGACTCCCGACCTTGATTTCTTATTTTGTTTGTAATTTCACTATTGTTTTTTCTTGTAAATGTGTCGTATCAGAACCACAATTCTCTGTAATTTATTTGCATTTTATTTCTTTTCGGATTAAAACTCCTGCAGACTTCCCTTATGTCATCTATAAACACAATATCACTGCATAGTTGAACAAATGTTGCACACTGGCATGATAGACGTTTATTTATTTAAGTTTATATATTATGGTATTTCGTGTGTCTCTCTCTCTTTCTCTCTCTGTCTCTGTCTGTCTCTCTCTCTCATTCTCCTTCTGTCTCTCTCTCTTTCTCTCCTTGTGTACATTGTAATCATGTTCCAGAGTTTTATATACCCGCATTAAAGTGTGTTCTGCTTCAGATTTAAATGTAGTCGTTTTGTTCTACCAGTAATTACTTATCCTTTCGGGAGGTAATTGTTGATTTGCTTAATACAACATTTGTGAAGTGAAGGCGGGGATGAGATTGCTCACACTCGCTGTTGTTTAAGGCTTTGTTCTCATTTTTTTAAATTTGGTGTTGGGGTCTGGTGTTGGGGTCTGGTGTTGGGGTCTGGTGTTGGGGTCTGGTGTTGGGGTCTGCTGTTGGGTCTGCCATTGTGTCTGCTGGTCGATTCTATTATCGGGTCTGCATTTGAAATTGATCATGGTTGTCTCCCCCTATCTTTCTCTATCTCCATCTTAGCCTTTAAATAACAGTACAACTTTCTTCCATAATAATCATGATTTAAGAGGAATTAACTTAATGTCATCCATAGCTTTCGTTCAGAGATGAGTATGACGTAAGCAGCTTTTAAAAACTACTTATACCGTATATGATTTTTTTTATATGTAAATCTCTATTCATATTTCAGTTAATTCACCACACTGGAATTACCTACCGTATCTGTATTTTCTTCTTCAGTCTTTTTTCTTCTTAGTGTGAATAACTACAGAGTGTTACAGGTAGAGCAGGTCTCCTTAGCTACCCGGTAGACAATGACCAACAACAAGGCGCCCCCCCCCTCCCCTTCCCTCCCCCCTCCCCTTCTACCTCCCTTCCCCCCCCACCACATGCAAAGGCTTCGTATTAAAACCCACGGAATAATTGACCCTGGGAACGTCGCTCCCACGTTCGCCACCTAATTGTCTCATCTGAGCTTGGATTCACAAGGGTTTGTTTGTTATATTTTTTTCCACCTGACTTCAAATTTAAGAATGTATCTAACTGTTTCCTGGAAGCTACAACGCAAGATGGCAACCAGAGAGGTGTTGAAATTGCTCTGAGATTCTGTCGTAATTAATTGATTTTATTTTACCCTAATGACGAGGAATAAATGCCGTAGCTATGGATCTTGTAAAATCCTAATCTTTCTTTTTGTGGACCCATCGCTGCATTGTAAACACGGAAACAATTACGGATTAGTGAATTATGGATTATCGGTGTTCAGCTACTTCCGGATAAGCAGAATAGATGAAGAACTTATAATATACACACCTGAGGAAAATATTGAGTCATTAGAGGAAATTAGGACTTGAATTATTAAACCAAAATGGCGCCGATAAAGCACTGAGACTATTAATGAATTTTAAGGTCTTTCTCCCGTAATATTATAAGAAAACATTACTTCGAGGGATAGATAAATAATTTAACGTAAGAACCATAGAGAATACGGACCCAAAGTTCTTCCTATTAACAAAATTCACAGCTACTTAATCGTTCATTCGTACCTTTACTCCACAGGACGTCAAACCTGGCGATTCACTCCCCTCCCTCCTCTCCCTACCTTCCTACCTCCCTACTCTTCTCTCCCTTCCCTCCCTCCTCGCCCCGGGTGTGGGAAGATGCGGTCTGTCCAGCAAACACAAGGCTAAATCATTGTGTCACCCCCTCAACCAGAGTGTCACGACGTTGCTGGTTAGGGGAGGTGACCGTCTGACAGGCTGGCTGACTAGAGAAAGGAGGAGGAGGGAAGGGAAGTAGACAGGCAAACAGAGAAACAGATGCAGACAGACAGAGGCAGAGACCGACAGAGAGACAGACAGAGACAAACAGACAGATAAAAAAAGCACACAGACAGACAGACAGACAGACAGACCTCTATAGGATTGAAAACTCTTCAGATGCACAACATATGTAGGTATCAAGGGCAGACAGTCTGTATGGAAACTCGGGTATAACTGGTAACTGAAATACACAATCTATAAAGTGATTAAACTAATAGAATATGTGGCAAGAGGCGAGGGAGAGAGACATGGAAGAAAAGAATAGAGACAGTGGATCAAGCAGAAGCAAGGGGGAAGGGGAAGGGAAAAAATATATGGTAATTTCTTAGGAGCAATGTGGGCAGAAGTTTGTCTAGAGAGTATAAAAACAAACGAGAAAAATAAATTCACAAAACAGAACACACAACAAAACAAAAACAAAGCGCACAAGGAAACATAATTAAAAAAAAATACGATAAGAGAGAGAGAAATGAAAACACAAGAGAACAGAGAGGGAGAGAATAGAAGAGAAGAAGAGGTGTAAGGGGAAAGACTAACTAATTAACCGAAAGTGTTATGGCTTGTTGGCCCAGGCAGGAGATGCAAGGAAGGGTAAAGAGAGGGAGAGAGAGAGAGAGAGAAGAGGGGAGAAGCTGGAGCAGAGAGGAGGAATTAGGTGAGGGGAGTTGAGAGAGGGAATTAGGTTGAGGGGAGTTGAGGAAGAAGGGAGAGGTTATAGTGATTGTAGATGAAGAGTACTGGAGAGGGGAGATGTGACTTTTTAATATAAATTATGTGTTTTGTGGCCGAGGGATTGGTTACCGGCAGGCGACTGGGAACTAGAGGGGAAGGGGAAGAGAAGATGGTAGACGAGGAGGAGGAGGAGGAGGAGGAAGAAGAAGGAAGTGAGAATAATAAGGAAGGTGACAAGGAAGATTGGGATAGGGAAGGGAGTTGGTGTGAACAGATTTCGAAGAGGAGGAAAAGTGTAAGTGCGAATGTAGATATGTAATACTTTTTCTTATAATTGAGAAGGGGGAGAAATAAGATGCAGACAAACAGACAGACAGACAGGCAGACAGACAGGCAGACAGACAGACAGAAAGACAGACAGACAGCATCACTAAAAAGTAATTACAAACGTCTAATTAATAAACTAGTTATTTATTAAGTACTTAAGGCATCTGTAAACATACTTAACACTATATACATTCTGCTTTTAATGATAAAGTTGATATTGTATCATGTTAATATGACCAAATTCATGTAACTTAATTATAAAAGAAGATGAAGTAACGCGGTGTCTGAAGTAAATGAGGTGGGAATGAAAAGGGGACAAATACAGAGGGGAAACAGCATGGTGAATTGAAGAAATAAGAGCGATAATTGAGGAGAAGAAAAAATAGATTGGGTAGAAGAATAAATGGGTGATGGAAGACAATTAATGAAGAAATATGAAGGTTTTATACAAGTAGACGATGTAGGTTAATAAGAATGGGTAGAATAGGGAATGAATAATTGAGGGAATATAATAAACTGGTGTGAAAGTAGATCAGCTACCAATCCCTCTCCTTTCTCCCCCTTTCCTCTCCCTTCTTTTCCCCTCCCTTTCCCTTTTCTCCCATCTCTTAATCCCTCTTCTCTTTCTCCCCCTGTCTTCTTTTCCATCTCCGAATCCCTTCTCCATCCTCTTCCATCTCCTACAACCCTTTCTCTTCCACTACTGTCTCCCCCCCCCCCCCCCCCCCTCACTATCAGGCGGGGACACACTCAGTCTTGGGCACGACGCCTTGTTATACACACCAGTTTAATTCTCTCCTCACGACTTCTCCACCTTTTCATATTTCTGCAATTGCCTTCTCTCGTCTCTCTCCCATTCCCCATTCCCTCAAGAACCATATTTTTTTTCCTTTATTTTCTATGTATATTTTTTTTACTAACTAATTTATGTATTACCTTGTTAGTATTAATTTAATGGAGGAAAAATCATTGAGGAAATTTTGGTTGGGATTTTTTTCTTTTTTTAGTAATTATCGTCATGGTTTGTGAAGACATGTTTAATTACTTCATTTCTTCATTTCCTCTAGTTATTAAATCTTTTATATATATATATATATATATATATATATATATATATATATATATATATATATATATATATATATATATTTATATTCCCATTTCTTCTTCCTTTTCTCCTCTTCCTCCTTTACTTCTTTCTCGTCCACTTTTTGTTTTTTATACCTTACATTACTATCAGTTCCATGTAATCAAATTATTATTAATTGACCAAAAAACCAAATAATTGAACGACATTTTTTTTTTATGTGTGGGGGAATTTTTGGTAATTATATCTGTGGTGTTGACGTGTGTGTTGACCGAGTCTCTCCTTGTCTTGGGGACGGAAGGAGGGAAGGAGGGAGGGAGGGAAGGGAGGGAAGGAGGGAAGGAGGGAGGGAGAATCCGTCGTCGACCAGATTAGATTAAGTCTGACCTTGACACCTTCATTTGTTGCTCGTCTGCTTTTTGCGCTTCACTTTTCTCTATTGGATTTCTTTATTCTCTCTCATTATGTCATTTCCTCTCGTTAATCTCACGTTCTTTGGTTGTTGTTTTTTGTTTTTGTTTTTTTTTACACCTTTTCCTGTTATTGTGTTTAACATACAGTGCGGTGTTACCAAACTGATAATTATCGTATTTGCATAGATTACGTATCATATATCTATTCACTGTATATTTAGCAAGTAATATAATAATTGGTTACTCTCATGTTTTTTTTTTCATATCCGTTTGATTGTAAGTTTGTGTTTTTAAAGTCGATAGTGTGTGTGTGTGTGTGTGTGTGTGTGTGTGTGTTAATCATTACGTCACCACCATATCAGTGAGACGATTTACACAGGTTGGTCTGGCTGGTACCTGGTAGGGGTCTGGCGCTGTGGGGATGGTGGCAGGCTGTGGTCTCTTTAAGTGAGTTTGGTTTAGTGTAGGTCTGTGGTTTCTTGCAAGGCTGTGGTCCCGTATGATGGATGTGTGATATGGCAAGGTAGATAAATCCACTTGAAGGGAATTTAAGTAGTGTTATGATGATGTATATAAAACCATAGCTGAGGAATTGTTCTTTTAGTGACTTGTCTCTGTACGTCTGTGTTGGCATTCCATGTCGACAGGATAAAAGTATATCAATTTTGTGAAAGAACCAATGGAGAGAGTAGACCTGAGTATTGTATTGTTGGTGGTGTTATTGTTGCTGATTTGTTGTTGTCAGCTAATTTGTGGAAGTTTATTTTGTCTTGACAAATGATGTCACCTGAAATGCGACTTAGAGTGTTGCCTCAGTGGACATCATCGATAAAGAGGTTAACAGAAGGTACGGCAGATCTTGTGTACTGTAAAACTCGCCCCAAAAAAGTATCTTTACGGAGGGTTGTCAAAACCTTTCCTCTGTTGTGTCATATTGCCTCCCACAAAATCGTACAGATACTTTGTTTGGAGAGAGATTACAGTCCCCTTCATTAGTGACTTTACAGGGTTCGTCATATAAACATTCCACAAATCATTATCTTTAAGATATTTATTTTAATATTGTTTTTATTTGATTCCATAATTTGCTTACTATTGCAAATTTCCTTTTGTCGAATGTAAACAAACACAGCGCTGCCACACTGCACAAAACATGACGAGCTCCTGTAAACGCACTAGTGAAGAGGACTGTACCTGTGATAAGAGGGACAAGGTATTAATGCAGATCCGAAAATTTGAACCCTTGTGGGGTGTCTCATAACGGGATAATAATATGTAAGAGAGAAAAATATTCCTTCTGGTGCGTGTTGAGGACGGCATGTCAACCTCTTTAACTCAACCTGTCTGATCCACCAACCTCTGGGACTTGAGAATCTGCTCTTGACTTGACATGTACTCAGACCTCATCCTCGGCGCTGACCTAATAAGATGAATCATATTACCAGAAGTACAGGTTACGTTAGGTTAGGTTAGTACTTAATCATATGGGATGAGAGACATACTGTACATCCTCTAGTCACTCAAGGCTCTTCGCTGCTGAGATGGACTCGAGACATCCTTCTTAAGTCTGATGTAATAAGACTTCACATTTCTTTAAGTCTTCAAAGGATAAAATAGACAGGTGATTTTCTCTTAAAGATGACCTATAGGCATACAAGTGTCGTAAAAGTGTTGAGGATTATTTCTACTAGGCTTTGTGTCCCAGAGAAGGCTCAATCAGTGGACATAAATGATCAGTGTCCAGTGTCCTCAACCCGTGATGGTCAGTCCAGTGTCTTAAACCCGTGATGACGTGTCCAGTGTCTCCAGCCTGTACTGACGAGTCCAGTGTCCTAAACCCGTGCGGTAAACGGGCCAGAAGTGTCCTGCCGTTAAGTAGGCGATAGTACATGAGGTGTACAGTGTATAGAGTTGATCAAGCTTATGTCTAGACCTTTCTTTCCGCTAAATGTAAACATCTGAATGTCACCTGTTACCTCACGATGGTCATATGAAACTCTCAGTCCTTGTAATCATCTCCATTACCACGAGAACCAAATAATCCAATTACACTGCATCTGAGAAGGACCTGTTTATGCTGAGCCTTTATATACAATATTATTTTATATCTTACATTATTTGTTAAGGAAGGACGAAGAGCTAGGGAGTGAAAAGACGGGAAGTGGGGGGGTGGGGTAGGGAGTTGGATGGGGGAGAAGGGAATGACGAGTGAAGGGGAGAGGGCCGGAGGCGCAGGAAGGGGAAGTTAAATAGGAAGAAGGGAGGGGAGTAAGGAGGGGGAGGGAAGGAGAAGGAGAAGGAGGGAGGGAGGGAGGGAGGGAGGGAGGGAGAAGTAACTTGATGGATTACTTGCTTAAATTCTCAACCGCTTGTTGGTTCTTTGTTTACCTCTCAGGGTGGAAGGAAGAGACTTGAGAGGCTAGAACAGGGAGGCAAAACTACGGGCCGTAGGACTAATTTTTACGTTTACCTTTGATTCAGTTTTATAATCTAACTAGTGCTAATGGCAAAATAACCTGTAGTTTGTATCGAGCACATTGTTCTGTTCAAGCTCGTACCAGTCCCTACCATGTTTTGTATGCGTTCAGACTCTGCACTCACCAATTGGCCCGATCGCTGATCCTGTGTTTTCTAATAATATAATTGAAATAATTTTAAGTTCTCAATCGATTATATTTACTAATCAAATACGGTTCATTCAGCTGCAGTAGTATAGTTACTGTAGTTGGAACACACACAAACACACACACTAGCCCGACATAAGGTCAAAATATTTAAGATTGGTCCGCTTGCATAAAAGTTTGCCACTTCTGGGTTAGAAGGAGGGAGGCTATTATCCTACCTCCCACCATCCATCCTTCTCCCTCTACCCTTCTCTTTCCTTCCTCCAATTCTCCCCATCTTTATCATCTCCCTTTCTCCTTCACACTCTTTCCCATCCTTTCCTTTCGTCCCTTCTCTCCCTTTCCCTATAATATTTCCCCCTCCTTTCTCCCACCTTTCTCTTTCTTCCCTCACTATCCTTCTCCACCCTTTCCTCCTCTCTTCTTTCCCTCACCTATTTCCCCCTTCCTTCCTCCCTCGTTTCGCAGGGAGGGAAAGAAGATAGGCAAGTGGGGAGAAAAGGAAGAAAGGAAGGGGGAAGGGACTGGAAGTAGGATGAAGGAAAGGGAAGGGCGGGTAGGTGGGGGGAAGAGGAGTTGAAGGGATTGAAAGGAGAAGTAAGAGAGGGTGAAAAAGATTATAAAGAGGAAGAAAAGAGGACTAGGAAAGAAAAGTACAAGAGAATTAAAGAAGAATGATGGAAGAGGGATGTAAAATAAAGCGATAATAGAAAGAGGAAGAGAAATGGCAAGAAATTAGGAGGAAAATGAAAGGAATAAAGGGAAAAATCAGATGGGGAGCAGGAGGGCATGGTAAAAACAAGGGGGAGGGAGGGAGGGAAGAGGGAGGAGGACGAGGAGGGGATGATAAAAACAAAGAGAGAGGGAGGGAGGGAGAGGGGTGGTCCGGCTTGGTGGGCGTGGCGAGGGTGGTAATAATTTTCCGGCCTTGAAACCCCAAAAGCCGCTATGATTTAGCCACGAGAGGCCGATGTTGACAGATGCCATCGATTCGGAACTGTGATAGCCAGAGTCAGTATTTTCCGTGGTTCTTACGTTAAGTTTGTCTCAACCCGTAAACTGAGGACATGAGAATTATCTTTTTGAAAGAGAGTCAAAAGTAGCATTAAATTTACACTTGAGATTTTCACTTTAAGGGTAAATTCATATTTTTTGAGAATATGAAGGTCCAGTGTGATAGAACGGAACGGATGTTGGCCAAGAAAACCCGAACCAATAAATATCTTAAAATAAAAAATAAAAAATAAAAAAAATAAACAATATTTTGTTGATAGAAATCCCATATGTTTGACAAACACACATCCGCCGAGAAATATCCTCCCAGGTGTAATAGAAACATAGATAATTAAATATTGGGTTATTACCTTGAGAAAAGTTGCACTTGAAAATCGACCTTTCCCCCAAAAAAAATTACCCTCCTCACATACCAAAGATATCCTTCAGGTAGATCAGGAGATTAAACGTGACCAGAAATATCTGTATTGAATCAGTGACCAGAACAAATACACACACAGATGGCAGAAGATGCTCTTATCTCTGTGTCACATTGGAACACATAAACATAACTCCACACAGCTGTGAGTGTGACCCAGAATTATACCAACAGTCATCTCTCTTATGAACAAAAACACAAAATTAGTACAAAAATTTTTGCTACACGCACGAACGCACGTACGCGCGAGCAGGCACGTATGCACACCGTAAAAAGAGAAGAAAATGAACTGAGAGAGACCTCAGCTATAAGATACTTCAACAAAGAATGATATATCAGGAAGAACTAAAACTGCTTACAAATCATCCTTCACACAGATGCAGGAAAACAAAACAACAACGACACGAAAACCTAACTTATAAACAAACTATAAATGTAATCAAAAGTCATATACAACAACGAGGGCATAAGATTAGCTCAGAAAACTAGAGTAAAAATTATCAGATGTAGAAGAAAAAAAGACAATTTGTTGAGGAATATAAACGCCAAGGAGGAGAACATCCATCACAAGGAAGTGCTCGTTGAAGGAACAACTTAAGAATATTCCTCGAAGGCAGTACAATGTTTTAATACTGTTGAGGACTTTATTACCTGACAACTGAGGACCGATGCAACAAGTTATGGCCCATAAACAGCAGTTTATCGTCAGTTTAATGATAATTTCATATTTCTATTAGCTCCATGAAACATTGATAAGGACCTAAATACCCTCTGAGTATTTGATAATAAATCCCAGCCGATTCTGCGTGAGACGTCCGTGAAACTTAGTGGTGAAGTGCTCAAGCCTTTACTGTGTGGCTGACGCTAAACACCGCCACACGAGGGACCAACTCGGCTACATGGTGGTGTATATCACTCCATGACGTAATGTTTACCTGAGAAAACAATGAATATTTGAGGCTCTTTATGACTTTACCTTAAGCTTGTTCGTACAGTTTTAATGCATTATTGAAAACAGTTTGTTTGCTGATCGTTGTCTATATAGCCCAAGTAAACTAAAACAGAGGTCAAAGGATAATGTTGCAGTAATAATTTTATCTGCGTTTCGTCAACAAGGAGAGTTGTTGGGCGAACATAAGTAAATATATTCAGTGAAACCTTACTAAAAACAAAGTACTTTACCGGAACAGTGTAAATGACTTTTTGTGCTATTATGTCTATTAGTTTGTTATGATACAATTTGTCACGTGGAAGCAAATGTAAACATTTGTTTTAAATCAGATTATACAAGTAAAAAGTAATTGTTTCATATAATTCATGTACAAACACAACAAGTACTAGCATATATTTTATTTAAACGATATAAAGTTGAGAAGGTACACACAATTACCTGCTATTATAAGATCATCCAGGTAAACACAGTAAATTACTGATTTAATTGAACTTAATATATTTAATAGAACCAAAAGTTAATATTTAATTATTTCAGGGTTGAAGGTTTATCATGACTTTCTTTCTCACAAACATATTCTATATTTCAGAATGTCATCAACACAGAAGACCACATCTCGTGTAACCTGTCTCAATAAGATGGAAGAGAGTTAGTTATCCTGCGTGAACAAAGGTGATACTGTCATCAGGAGGAACAGTGAAGAACGGTAGGTGACATTTCTCTGTCACTTGGTATTTAGTACACTGGGAACAACAAAAGATGAAGTGATTTTAACAGGTGAGACGACCCTGTGTGTGTATGTGTGTGTGTGTGTGTGTTTTTTTTTTACTGGTGAGTCAGAGGAAGATCTCAATCAACCACGATATAAATGATTGTGTGAGGAATTTTCTCAGAATATATATCACACGTTCAGCCTCACACACACACTTCCCTCACGTCCTTTATAGAACACGAAGATTGGGGAACAAAAATAGTTGATTGGAATATTTTCTCTTCAGCAAACAGCAATACTTACGACCACGGGAGAACGGAGATTCGAGTGGTCAATCCGAAGGGAATTTAACCGAAAAGAAGAAACAGACAGACAATTTGCAAGTGACATGAGCTCAGTGTATTACCGTGTATGTCTAACCTCGCAAAATATTTATTATTTATAAGAAGACTGAAAACAATAATGGCTACATAATTATAATCACTTCATTTTAATAATTATAGTCAGTCTTAGCTGCACATATCTATTATAGGTAAAAAAAAATGCAGTTCAGTATACCACATTGTTTATACATCAATACTGGAACTGTGATGCTGCCAAGTTTAATATTGTAACAGTAAATGTGTCTGTTTGTATTCACATTTTTTTTATTTCCACAAACGAATTCAATTTGGTCCTTCACAAAGTGAGCTTTTTGGTTTGGCTGTATACATGTGTGTGGCCATGTTAATAGAGTACCGGAAACCTCTTTATTTAGGGCAGCCAGATATAATCAAACTTCTGACTAAAATATGTTGAAGAAATAACTTGGACTCGGTGAACCACAAACAATATAGTGTTTACTACTCAGATAAACTAATCATTTACCGGGCTCAGAATAAATCGGGTCTGAAACCTACTACTGAAGCCTCAAACCCAGGAATTCCGAACCCAATTAATATTTAAAATATAGTGAAATTCTGTTTCAAATCGCTCTTACATAATGTAGATGCTATAAAATATCAGATATTCAAGTTTCAAAATAAGAAAACTTGGCTTATATTTCCGTAAGGCCGACTCATAAGGTATAAAACCGACTCGTGAGGTGCAGGAGATCGACTCGTGAGGTGTAGGAGACTGACTCGTGAGGTGCAGGAGATCAACTCGTGAGGTGTAGGAGACTGACCCGTGAGGTGCAGGAGACCAACTCGTGAGGTGTAGGAGACCGACTCGTGAGGTTTTGGAGGAAGAGAATCGATAATGTGTTGGGAAAAAGTTGACATTTAAAGAGATTGACTCAAGACATTTAAGATAGGAAATGTGAGCGTTAAGAAAAGAGCATAAGTCAATAACGAATAAAAGAGGGAAGAAAAAGAAGAGGGGGGGGAGAATAAGACGGGAGAGGAGGAGAAGAAAAAAACGAGAGATAAGGAGAAGTAGAAGGAAGAGGAGGAGCAGAAGGAGGAGCAACAGTGAAGAGAGAACGAGACGAGAAGTGGAAGAAAAAAAAGAAGACAAAGATTTAAAAAAAAGAGAATAAGGAAAAATCCCCAAAGGAAGCGAAAGATAAGACACTTCTGAATGCTCGTGTAAAACTACGTCTCTTGTACACGTCGTATCTTCCCTCCCCCACCTTTAGTATGTAACAGGTAACTACACAGCTACAAACTTAGACTGCTGGATAAATGGGTCAGGACTATATCTTTTTCTCTCTCACACACACACACACGCTGAGTAAGGTTGCTGCTTACTTCCCTCTGCCTCAAACTCCTAAATCCTGCCACACGTCGCTCCTACGCGCATATTCCCTTAACGTATGAGATAAAATTCCTTGTGTTATCAGCAGTGTTCAGCTCCCTTTTGCTCTATTTGTTAGCCTTTATCAGCCTCCTCCTACTCCTCCTCCTCCTCTTCTTCCTCCTCCTCCTCCGATTCAGGGTGATGATCCCCTCCTGTCTCCCTGCCTCTATCCCTCCCTCCACCCTCCCTGCCTCTCGGTTTATCCCTTCTTGTCTATCTCTTCCTCCTCCCCTCTCTGTCTATCCCCCTCCCTCCCTGTATATCGTTCCGTCCCCCCTCCCTGCCCATCCTTCCCTCCCTCGCTGTCTATCCCCCCTTTCCCATCTATCCCTCCCTCCCTCCCTTCCTCCCTCTCCTACCTCCTTCCCTCCCCCCTTGTAATCAAATGATGCGAGGTGGCGCCCCCAGTACCCCAGTATTAATGTTGTGGCGGTGTTTTGTAGCTAAAGTTTACCTTCACCCCCCTCCCCTCCTTCCCTCCTCCTAGTAGTAGTCGTATACCTATGTCCCTCCCTCCACCTCATCACCTTTACCCCTCCCTCGACGTCTTGGCTCTCCTCACCTCTACCTCCCACCTACCCCCTCCAACCCCCCCTCACAGCCTCCGTAGTAACCAAATTGTGTGGTGTGTAACGGGAGGTCTTGCAGTCACCCTACTCATCATTAATAATAACGCAGAATTATGACACCCAGCCGCCTTTCCGTCGGCGAGTCTCCCTCCCCCATCTTTATCTTAATCACACTGACTCCCCCGTCGCCCTCGCCGGGTTACAAGTGCAAAATTTATGGTAATAATGTTTCCTGCCGCGCTCATCTCGCCGGTATCATCCGCCATATTTATGAACCTCCTGTGACTTCCGACGGACCAAAGTTCTGGCGGGGAAATTTTTTAACTGGCGGGAAAATTTAAAATGTCCCGCGCGCTGGTTAAGATTTGTGCCGCCAGGGGGGCGTTGCGGAAACAAGGGTGGATGCCGCTAGAGTTACGACCTCACCTCTCTCTCTCTCTCTCTCTCTCACTCTCTCACTTTCTCTCTCTATCTCTCTCGTTCTAGCTCGTTTTTTATCTTCTTTTTTTGACGTCATCTCTTCTTAATGGAAAAGTTGTATTATGAATTGATGTGGAAAATGAGCCGTTAAGCTATCAACACCGTGTAAAAGACTTGTGAACTACGAGTATCAGCAGAGTCTCCCGGGGTCCTGACACACACACACACACGCACACACACACACACACACACACACACACACACACACACACACACACACTTATCACTATTATCATTAACGTACAGAGACACACACATGAAAAGAGATACACACAAACACACACACACACACACGCACACACGCAACTTTGGCCTCTATGACACACATTAATATCTAATTATATTTTGGCTTAATTTAGTTGCAGTGTACGTTCAAGCATCAACTTAATTGGAATACATTCGTTTCACTTTACCTGGTTGTTCCATTTGCGACAGTAATCACGGTGAGATAGTGGAGAGCTAAGCTGGTCTTACTCAGCTCAGGGCTTTGTTGTACCCAGGGCAGCTACCTTGCTTAATGAAGTACACCTTTACGTGTTCAATGACGACCATGGGACGAGGTGTCGGTGGGTGGGTGAGAAGGGGTGGTACGTGGTGCATGTAAGAAGTGTATGTACCATGTGATACAACATATGGGGAAAAACGTGGTAAAGTGGAACAACAGCTGGGGGGTGGAACAAGAGCCTGGGGGATAGGGGGCGCGCGGGGGGGAAGGGAGGTGGAATGGTTGTCGTGGGAGCCGAGCCACCACCACCTGTGATCACGGCAGACCTTCATCATCCTCCTGCGTCACCCCTCCTACAGTTCTCACAAGTCTCTGAGAAAAATTTCTTTGGAAACGCTTGCTTTCCAGATTTACCTGAGCACATAACTCTTAATGCCACCACGGACGGATCACACAAACCAGGGGACACCGCTTTTTATCTTAAGTGTGTGTGTGGGGGGGGTTGAGCATCTCTCTCTCTTATTTCTCTATTATCTCTATTTTCCTTCTCTCTCTCTCTCTCTCTCTCTCTCTCTCTCTCTCTCTCTCTCTCTCTCTACTCTCTCTATTGTCTTTTCTTTCTTCTCTATCTCTATCTCTCTCTCTCTCTCTCTCTATTTCTATTATCTCTTTCCCTATTATCTTTATATTTTCTCTCACTATTATCTCTCTTTTCTCTCTCCCCCATTCCCTCTGTGTCTCTCTACTCTCTCTATTATCTCTATTTTCTCTCTCTATATATTTTGTCTTTATCTCTCTCTGTCACTTCACTCTCTCTCTCCCTTTCACCCTCTCTCTCTATTTTTCTCGCCGGGCAAAAGAAAACAAATTAAAATCACGTCATATATCTCAGGCAGTGATCATAATTGTCAACAGTAATTATCATGAACGGCGGCCACCGAAATGTATCATGAACCGGTTTCCTCTCTGGCAGACGAGGCGGCCAGTAGGGTAGGTGAAAAACAGCTCGCGGTCCGCCCCCCTAAGTCACCCCTGGGAGAATTATGAGTGAAAACGGGAAGTAGTGGAAATGGTTCCACAAACAGACAGGGCTCCTTACTTTCTGATTTACATTGGCAGGGCCGGGAATACTAGAGGCGGGATGACCTCCCCCACCCCCTACCCTTACCACCCTCGTCCACCCACTACCTCCTCCTCCTCCTCCTCCTCCTCCTCCTCCTGTTGATAACCTGACAGTGGGAAATGGACAGAAACACACAAGGAAGCGCTTGGTAATGACGGTATGATCTCTGCTTCTGCCAGCACTGGAGGATAGCAATGGACTTACAGCCAAACAGTTGCTAGAGGCCTCATACCTGGGTTACCTGTGTGATTATTATTATTATTATTATTATTATTATTATTATTATTATTATTATTATTATTATTATTATTATTATTAGTAGTAGTAGTAGTAGTAGTAGTAGTAGTGGTAGTAGTATTAATTATTATTATTATTATTTTTAGTAGTTATAACATTAGTTGCCATTATCATTATTACCAATTTTATTATTATAATAATTATTATTATTATTATTATAGGATGGGGCAGCAGCGGTAGTTACTCGCAGCAAGTGACTGCACCACACCACGAGCTTGACACAACATACACCTCAGTTCCCAGGAGCCAACAAGCCTCTAGTAGTCTACACTCATGACTTGCCGGCTCAACCTTACTAAGCCAGACGCCGGGTCCAACTTTTTCCGTCTGACTCACTTATATTTTCACTTTACTTCCGACAAAACGTTCCTCTGACCTTTAAAACTGACTTATGTTCTGAATATGGCTTGTGTGATAAGGTTACTACGTGGCATATATGGTTACTGCTCTCATGGGCCCCCAGTATTAATGGGGCCCAAGTCCTAATGGGCCCCAGTCCTCAGTTCTAATGGCTGAAGTTTTAATGGACTCCAGTTCTAATGAGTTCAAGTTCTAATAGTCAGATTAGATAAGGTTGGGGCCTATTGGGGTTGGAGCTTCTTAGGACTGGGGTCCGTCTGATCTACAATCACACTACAAAGTCATTAATGTTACTTCTTATACTTTTGGCAATACTGATTCGTCTACATTATACTGTATGTAATCTTTCACATACAGACAAGCATGGACGATAGTGACAATATCATACCTTGAAGGGAGTACTAAGAGGGGAATCATAAAGCGTCTCCACTGCGCCAGGGGAGAATGGGGGGGTGACAAATAAGGAGTTGATTTTTACCCTCATAAATTCTTACTCTTTTTTTTTACAGGGAAAACGGTGACGGTTTCCATGAAGGAGTGAAGGAGAAAATGGGTCCTCATCCACGCTCGTCTGCGCTGTTCAAGACCTTCTCTGTCAGGTCAGTCAGTCAGTTAGTTATTCAGTCAACCAGCTAGTTACTCAGTCAGTCAGTTAGTCAGTCTGTCAATAATTCAGTCAGTTAAGCAGTCAACCAATAAGTCCGCCAGTCAGCCAGTCAGTCAGTCAGTCAGTCATTTAATCATTCCATCAGTCAGCTAGGGAATCAGTCATTTATATAAACAGTCAGTCATTCATAAGGCTGACAGAAACAGCTAAAAATCCCACGCATGAAGTGTTAGTACAAGTTATGGTTGTAAGTTAATGTTGGTACAAGTTATAACTCTAGGTAAATCCCCCAACGAGTGTGACAGTGATTCCCACCACCTGACACTCAACGCTCGTCATTCACAACTGGTCAGCCCAACTCTGGTAACCCTCGTTTGGTCACCGACTACTGGTTAACTACTACTACTTTTTTTTCCACGTGGCCTCCAGCCTCCCCCAATAGCCACACCTTCGCCACCGTACTACTACTACTACTAGTACTATTACTATGCTGTTGCTCATCACTCATCTCCCATTCAGCACGAGCCACGTATTCAAATGGGTGCCGCCCACTGTTGGCCACCCACCACGTTCCACCCACTGTTGGCCACCCACCACTGACCACCCACCACTGGTCATCCACCATTAGCCACCCACGCACCATCATCCATGCATACCTATGGGCTCAGACCACTGCTGGCCACCCACCACTGGCCATCCACCACTGGCCAACCATTAGTGGGCGGCCAGTAGTGGTGAGCCATCAGTGCAGCACCACTACCGCCAGCGTGTGTCAGCCTCCCTCTCACTCAACCTCTAAATTCCTGTCAGGTTGATTTGATTTGTGGTCCAAAAATTCATCCATAAATATCCAGTTATAATCACGGGCCACGTGTGTTTTGTTTTGAGCACTAGACACAGCCGTGATACACTGTGCTTTGAGCACTGGACACAGCCTTCATACGCCGTTTTTTGAGCACTGGACACAGCCGTGATACACTGTGTTTTCAGCACTGGACACAGCCGTGATAACATGTTCCTTTAAGCGACAGTCTACACACACACGCACACACGCACACAAACTCACCATCCTTCCTCCTTCCTCCTTCCTCCCTCCTCCCTCCTCCCTCCTCCCTCCTCCCCATCCCTTAAACCGACAGATACAAACCAGCACCGCCTCCTTGCCATCCTTAGAGGCAACAACAAGAAAACAAAGTTAGAAAGGAGGGGGGTGAGAGAAAAAATGGAAGGGGAGGGAAGGAAGGGAAGGGGTGGGAACGAAGGGAAAGGGAGAAGAGAGGTTTTAGGAGGGGAGGAGGAGGAAAACTGCAGTAAAATGATATAATTGAGACCAACTTGTGGGAAGGTGAGTGTAGTACTGGAGGTAAAATACACTCCCTTGGCGTCAGAATCCTCCCTCTGAGACAGTGATAAGAGTTATTGCCCCAACTTGCAGGGACTCCTTCAGTACGTGGCGGTGTATCCTCCAGATGTAAAGTCCTGCTGCAGCCACTTTATGGATGTGAGTGGGAGACGGGGGGCTTCTTCTTCTGCCTGTTTCTATCTCTTTCTTTCTCTCCTTTTTTCTCTTTTGCTCATTTTCTTTATATTCACACTCGATTAATATTTATTTTTCACTGTATATATTTTTAAACTTTATTTTCCTCCTCAATTGACTTCATTTTTTTACTGTTGTTTTCCTGCTTTACTGGCTCTTGTTTTTATATTATTTTTTATACTCTATTGATTTTTCTTTTGGTTTCTTTCACTTAATTTCTCTACGTTGTTAGACATATTTATAATCAGAGGTTTTGAATTAGATACAATATTTATTCGAAACGTTCATTTGTAGGAACTTTCATAGCATCATAAAGCTTCCAGTTAGAAAAATTCACAGCAAGATACGTTCATGACTAGAAACGTTCATGGAAGCGTTTAGGGAAGCGTTTATGGGAGCGTTCATGGGAGCGTTCATGGGCTCGTTCGTGGGAGCATTCATAGGGGCGTTCGTGGAAACGGGTTCATGGGCGCATTCATGGGAGCGTATCTTATCCTTGGCGAATATAACAAACTGGTCAAGCATGAAATTGGGAAACTTTATTTTTATGCCAAACAATCTTAACAAAAAATTTATTAATCTCTCAAGAAAAGATTGTACATAGTATTACATGAGTCTTATGTTGTAAAACTACTACAAACTCAGTCTCTCGTTACTTGGCAAACCGACTTGGCGTAGAGTACTAAAGACATTATATTACATGACAACTTCTGAGTAGCGTCTTTTGAAGGGAAATGTGGCTCTTATTTTTATTTTCTTTGGCAATGTTTTCAATCGGTAAAGTTAAGTGCATAGATGAGATCACATGAAGATTAGTCCTCCAGCTTATGTCACTTAATGATTAAACACCTAACGCCACCTGAGGGCATGGATAGGGGGGCTGGGTTAAGTTAGTGTTGGTGAAATAAGCTTAAGGGTTAATCTCCATGTTCTCCCTCAGATGTATGCATTTACGAGTTCATTATCATCAACGATATTGTGAAAAAAAATGAAAATAAAGGAACGAAAGTAAATAATTATTGAACTTGTCTGAACTCTGGTATAGATAATATATATAATACAATCAAGTTAGTTTACAATATATCGCTCTTTTTTTGTTTAGCCTAAGTGTTCTCACGTTACTACGAGCGGAGGTACAGACGGTAAATAAACATTCCTTAGTACCTCTACTAGGACGGCGGGGAATAATAGTAAAAAAAAATGACCACAGTGATACAGTACCTAACATCAATATCTCCACGTTTCAATTATTTGGAGATAAATAGACTTAAAGAAATTGTAATTGAAGAATATAATTAGTGAGAGTGACGACTATTAATCAGTGTTGTTGGTGTTGACATCATCAAAATGGCGGGGTATAATTATTGTAAACAGGGAACCTTTTTTTTTTCTCTCTCTAAGACAATTACGGGTGAATATTTACATGAATATCAACAAAGTGGTTGGTGAGTCGTCTCTGGTTGCAAGAATATTTTACCCCGAGTATTGAAATTGCGGATATATACTGTACACTAACATATAATACTATTGATATTATTATACACCCTCTCCGATATAACAACAATAATAATAATAGTAATATCGAGTGGGATTTATGACGGCAACAAACACACAAAACCCAAACTCTAACTTATTTTCACCTCCGGTTAGCCATCGTGAAAATAGCTTGTCTAAGCCAAAATTGTTAGTGTATGTATTGGTAATTTATCGCTTCGCTTTCAATCTGACACTTTAATTGTTATATTCCAAATCAATTAAAATATACTGCATCAGTGGAGCATACACCCAAATGTTGCTATAAACATTGCCAGGCCTCAAGTGACGCTCTAACCAAGCCATTGCAGATTATGTTGGTGGTTTCCAGAGGGCGTATATTGACAAAATACTCACCACAATTAAATGCTGCAGAATTTCCGAGCGAGCGGTGCCGGACCTGGCGTTAGATTATATAGCCGGTCATCACGAGTTAGTTCGCGGGGGTACCTTTGGGGGAGTATGTTTACTCGCCCTTCTAGAGTTAGTTCATTCTCTGGCGTGGATTATTATTCTGAAGGTGGTTGACTCTGGCACGTCAAACTCTGGGGACGCCTTATTCTGGGGGCACCTCACTGGGGGCATATCATTCTGGGGTTCACCTCACTCCTTATGGTCATTGATCCATAGTGACAAGACTCTAGTACTTCTTTGTGTTCATAAATATTAACAAACACAACTTAATCCCAACTCTATCCATTCTCATCCATATCCACATGTCCACACCCACAACTTCACGTGTCCCCCTCCCCCTTGTATGTCAACGTGTCCAAATCCACATAATCTACATGTATTTCCACCCATATAACTCTCAATAACATGTCTTATTTACATGTCCACACCTTCTAAACTTACCTTGTCTTTCCCTATTCGTCCTCCTCTTTCTCCCAAATCCCCTTAACTCCTCCTCTTCTTCTTCATTGACCCCCCACCCAATCCTCCTCCTTCTCCTCCCCTCTCTCCAGTACTGTCATTCTCTCTCCTCATCCTCCTTACGTCTTCTGCTATTCGCACTCTCTTATCTCCTCCTCTCCCTTTCTCTCTTCCTTTTAATCTACTCTTCTTTACCACTTCTGTTACCCTTCACTCCACCTCTTTCCCATTCCCTTCCACTTCATCCATGCCTACCATCTACTTCTACCCTCCTTCATCCCTCTACTCACCCCCTCTTCCTTAATCCCCCTATCTTACCTCCCTCACTCCCCCTATCTTACCTCCCTCACTCCCTTCCATCCTTTCCTCCTCACTTCTCTCCATCTCACTTTCATTCTCTCCCTCATCTTCCTTCACTCCCTCTCTCTCCCAATAGGGCCATGACAAACGAAACATACCTCAGAGGACAACATACGAGAGTGATTAAGTCCAGAGATAAATTTAAATTCAATCAGCAGAAAGAGGGAATCACCCCATTTTTCAATTCCTCGGGAAAGGTGAGGGGAATGGGGGGAGGGGAGAGGGAGGGGGGGAATGGAGGTGAGAGAGCGAGAGATGAGGGTGAGGGGGTAGGGAGAGATGAGGGAGAGAAAACTGAGGATTGAAAGGTGAGGAGCGGAAAGAGAATTGGAGGAGGGAGGAGGGAAGGAGGAAGTCGAAAGAGTGAGAGGATGGGGAATTGTAATGGAAAAGAGAGGGAGGAGAGAATGGGAGGAACAAGGAGAGAAGAAGAATGGAGGAGAAAACGGGGGAATTAAAATGGATAGGGGAGAAAGAGAGAGAAGGAAGCGGAGAGGAGAAGAGGGACAGGGGTAAGAGGACAGAGAGAGAGAGAGAGAGAGAGAGAGAGAGAGAGAGAGAGAATATGAAAGGGACAGAAGAAGGAGGAGATGGTGGGTAGGAAACGAAGAGGAAGGGGTAGAGGGAGAAGGAGGAAGAGGTGATAGAAAAGGAGAAGGGGGGAGAGGAAGAGGAGGGGGAGGAGGCGTCGTGTCCCAGCGTGGCAGAAGTGCGAAGAAATAAATTAAATAATCCGGTACAAATGATCCGTGATACGACACAACAGCGCCACCCTGATATTACGGGAAATAGACTTCATAATTTTCAAGGCAGGAAAGAGCGAAACTGGAGACTCAAATCCCCTGGCGGGGATATCTCCTGTGGGGGATGGGTGGGAAGGAGTGTGAGGAGGCAGTGGGGAGAGGGACGGGGTGGGGAGGTTAGAAGAGGGAAAGGGATAGGGGGGTTGGAAAAATGTACAGGATGAGGAGTAAAAGGAGGAAAGGGGGAGAGAAGGAATCAGGAGGGAAGAAAGAGAGGAAGAGATAGAGATAAAAGAAGTACAAGAGGAAGAAGGAGAGAAGGAGGGGGTAAGAGGAGAGGAGGGGTAAGTAAGAGGAGAAGAAAGAGAATAAGAGGAGGAAGGATAAGAGAAGGAGAAGAAGGGATATGAGGAGGAGCAGGAGGGATAATACGAGGAGGAATGATAAGAAGAAGAGGAGGGATAACAGGAAGAGGAGTAAGAGGTGGCACAAGGGCATTGACCCGTCAGAAATAAAATGAATCCCCCCAAAAAAACTTAGAGACACATAAGTTTAGAAGAAAACACACACACACACACACACACACACACACACACACACACACACACACACACACACACACACACACACACACACGAGAAAGAGAATTCGTAAGAAACCGACCTTCATGACCAATTGCATTATCTCCCCATTATATTTTCTTTTAATCTTTGACTGCTGTAAGATATTAAGGAATATTAAATGTTAATCCGTCTGTGGGTACCTGTAAGATCGGCCGGGAGGCGTCTTCTTGGAGCTATTTCTGTCGACTAAGTGACGAGTGAAAGAGTGACAAACCTCTGATTGACGAGTGAGAGAGAGTGACAAACCTCTGATTGACGAGTGAGAGAGGGTGATAAACCTGTAAGTTGACGAGTGAGAGAGTGAGAAATCTCGACTGATTGACGAGTGAGAGAGAGTGATAAACCTTGACATTATTGATAACCGTGACATAAGGTTCATGAAAACAAAATATATAAATGCTTTACTGTATTAGACACGCTGTTCGCTTTGTATATTAGAACACAATCGTTTTATAGATTAGAAGAAAAAAATCCCACGGTAATTTTATTTTTTGTTGGGTGAAAAAAAAAATAATCCTAAAAATAAGTGAAAAAAAAGGGTCGATGGTATAGCTGGAAAATGTGTAGAAGGAAGAACAATAAAGAAGGAATAAGGGAGAGAAAATGAAGACGAACGGAAATTATTAGTAACGGCCAAATGCATACAACCTCGTTTCCTGTCCTAAAGAAGGTCACTGGGTCATGCCCCGGGGACTCTCAATTCACTTATCTGTGGGTAGGGACCTAACTATGCAATGGAGAAAGCGAAGGCGGTCGAGTGCAGCACCTGTACGTTACCTCTTTGTGTATTGAAAAAGAAGACAGACAGACAACCGATAGATGAATCGCAGTGATTGACGGCGAGCAGAGGCAAGGTATATGAATGAAAACAAACTAGTAATAGATAAGAAGATTTAAAGCAAGAAAGTTTGTAAGGATTTAAGCAGTATAAAGAAGTAAAAAATAGAAGTAAAGAGAGATAGATAGAGGAATTGAAAGGCATGAAAGGCTATCGGAAAGAGAGAAAGAAAACATATACGTGACGGGAAAGAGATCAAAGATAAGTAAAAGAAAATGAATAATAAAAACTGAAGATGTCCATCAGAGGAAAAATTAAATATATGTATGTATATATATATATATATATATATATATATATATATATATATATATATATATATATATATATATATATATATATATATATATATATATATATATATATATATATATATATATATAGATCAAAGGGAAGGGGTTTAAGGCATAAGACGAAAGAAACTGAAAATGTGAGAAGAAAGATAAATGGGGAGTTGGAAAGGGGAACGAGAGGAGGAAGAAAGAAGAGGAGCTGCGAGAGAAAGGTATGGGCCGGGAGTCCGAGGACTTCTGGAAGATAAAGTGGGATTGAAAATCTGAAGAAATAAGTTGCTGGAAGGAGATAAGAAGGCGAAATAAGAAGGGTGGCAGAAGGGGGGGAAGTGAAGTAATAGCAATAGATTAGGAAGCTGTTAGAAGGAAGATAAAAAGAGCTGACATGGCCAGAAGGGAGGACGTCCATCGGGCCCGTCCATCACGACCAATGACCCAGGTCAGTCCCGGCCAGTCCAGCGGAGGCGGTGGCAATGAGCTGAGTCCTACCTCACTCCTGCGGGTCGGGGAGGGTTGCTGAGGTCGTATGAGTATTCCGTGGATTTATTTTTCTCTATAATAAATCTAGTGCACTAGTTCCTGACGTAAGCAGAGGGGAAAATAATTGAACTGACTAACACACACATGGTACTCACTAAGTCTCAGCATTCTTACCGTGCCCCTACAAATATTCTTCGTGAATTTATCAACTAAATAACGTATTTATACACTTAATCCTGGCACTCTTGTACTCAAGTTTTCCTTTGACGTACATGGATACACTCATTTCTTTCAAGAGAAGTAAGAAAAAACTACAAAACTTATTAAACGAACCACCGTAAGTATATCAGCTTCATTAAACAAGTCTGGTGTAACTTAATAAACGAATACTCCGAACATAACAGATTCTTTAAACGTACTAGGAGAAACTTTTCAACAAACTCGCGTCGTCTTTCCAACGTTTAGAAGCCACATTTCCAACAATATAACGTCGATCACATTCTTCCTTTTGCCTTAAAACCACAAGGAAGTTCCCATAGTCCCCTCAACAACGTCCAAATCCTCAACTCTCACCATTCGACTGACATTCACACTCATCTCCTATCCCTACAATTTCCTCCCGTCCTTACACAATCCTTCCTTCCTTCCCGTTCCTATTAAACCCGTCCCTCTCTCCCGTCCCAACAAAATTCCCCCCTCCCCTCGCCCTTCCTACCTCCCAGTTTTCAAGATTTACGTGTTATTTGACCAATAGACTCCACGAGTATCCATTTATATCTGCTCGAGGAATCAATCTAAAATTTAATACCACATAAGGAAGTTTTCACGAGGAGTCTTGTCTCAGAAGAGGTCGCTCGCTCCCTGAACCCCTCCTGGAGACCCGTCGTTCTCACACTCTTCTATCACTCAGTCGGGAATTCAATACCGAACTAAAGGGTGATGCGAGAGAGGATCTGGATACATTTGCGTTCCGATCCGACCAGCGCTGACGATGCTATTGTGTCTATGGACAACCAGTCGAGCAGACAGACAGCCGGGAGTGGAGTGGTTCAGCAGAGTGAGGGGCTAAACAGCGCTGTGGGAGGGTACGGGGCAATCTTTTGCTGCAGGAAGAGGAGGTGGTGGCGGTGACGGATGGGGTATGTCAAGAAGGGGACAAACTTTTATCAAAATTACACTTGTGTGTGTGTGTGTGTCTGTGTGAGAGCGCGCTGCACGCTTCGTGGTACATGGCAAAAAAAGCTACGACTTCGAAGGAGCAACAGTACTTAGTGAAGCAGAGATCAAGAACCCACTAACTTTCAAAGGAAGAATGATAATGACAGTAACCAGTAAATGAAAAAACAAACAATGAACGATGGAGTGAAAGAAGAGCACAAGGAGAAGAAAGGTTCAATAAGACATATATCAGGTTGAAAGAAGCGTGAAGGAGCAGGAGCAGGAGTTACTTGAAGGAGGAGCTGAAGAAGGAGGACTTGGTGAGGGAGACGTGAGGTAAGGAGGCATAAGTCTGGATTAAGGAAGAAGTGGGAGATGCCAAGGCTTAGGAAAGAGATAATTACTTGCACTTAATATGGGGAAAGTCCAAGAAGGATCCACAGCGAAAGAGGAAACAGCAACATGGAATTGAAAACGAAAGGAATTGAGAAAACAGAGAAGAGGATGGCTGCAGGAAAATGGAATTAAGATAACTGGATAATAAAAGAAATGAATTACGAGAGAGAGAGAGAGAGAGAGAGAGAGAGAGAGAGAGAGAGAGAGAGAGAGAGAGAGAGAGAGAGAGAGAGAGAGAGAGAGAGGATAAATGAAAGGATCAGGGAGATACAATACAAAAAAGAATGGAAAAAAAGTTACAATAAGAAGCGGGACTAAAATAACTCGTGTGAGAAGAGACAGAAGGAAGAAACTGCGAGAATTAAAGAGATGCTTTAGTAAATCATGAACTTAGAAACGGAAAGAGTGAAAGAAAAGAGAGGAGAGGAAAGAATAGAGAGAGGAAAATGTAAAAACAAAAATCTAGAGAAGAGAAATAAAGAGAAATAAACACAATGAAAGATAGGTAGATAGTGTTTGGAAATACGAGGACAACAATCCTGTAAACAAGTGTAAATCGGTGCAAAATAGAGACACATTTAAATCATGTTAAAAGAAAAACAAGAAGAGTCTGTGCTTGTAAAATGAAGACCCCCCCCCCCCCCGTAAACACATGTAAATCAAGTTAAGTGGGAGGTGTGGGAGAGGTAACCACATGCAGGCGCTGGGGGGTAGAGGGGGTGAGGAAGGGAGGGAGGGTGAGGCGGCTGGTGTTTAGCCCTCCTCCCAACACCTCACCACTCACTCATAGACTTTTAATAACGAAGCGGCACAGGAAAATATGCAGATCTGAGCGAGTAAAGTGAGCGAGTGGAGTGCGCATCGCGAAATACATTCCACCATAAATTGAGTACGCAGTCATGAAGACGGCGGAGATTATGAATGCCGCGCAGTATTTCAAGAGACGCTTCATATTGAGGCCGGGGTACTTGGCAAAATTGCAATAATAACTCAGAGGCATCACGGGGAATGGTGTGGAACAGAACGAGGCTCACTTTACCGGCTCCAGAACGATGGGATTCTTTTAAGAAGGATGGCATTGTTTCTTATAAAGGATTAGGTGCTTCTTATCCCGCAATGTTACCTGATGCTCAGAGATTCTTTCCGAGTTTGTTCATTTTTTTTCTTCCCTCTATCGCTCTTTTGGTATTTAAGAGTTGAAGTGTTTATGAGGTGAAAGTTTAATGTGTGTGTGGAGACGAGATATATGTTTCATCACGGACCATGTTTTCTAAGGGTCCACATAGGTCTTGTAACAACTTGTACCCACATCAGCCAGAATGAGATCACTTATATTAAACACCTGTCCAAGTACGTAAGAGAAACAGCGTCTTTGGTGAGGCAGATGATCCGTCCCATCTCTCACTACACCGTTTAACTCTTCTTGATAACTAGTTAAGGGCCTGTAGTCCACACAAATACCAATACATGTCTACGTAATGGACATACACACACACACACACACACACACACACACACACACACACACACACATACATACACACACACACACACACACACACACACACACAAACTGTAATGCAAACTGCTTATTCATTTAGTATCCATGTAATTCAAGATCGATTCCCCATTACACTTATAACACTTTTGAAATATCAGTTACCACAAGAAAGAAGATGAACACGTGAGGATTGAGCCACGGTACTAGTGAGTGTTGTCTGCTAACTGATCCTAAACTTCCCCAAAAATGGTCAAATGAGCAACAAATACGGTGGTGGGCGGAGCTTCACTTGACAACCATATAAGCTTTGCCAGATCATCACAATCACCAAATGAATCACAAGTCTTCTTATCTCAAAAATGAACACCAGATTATTTTCCCTTATCAGCAGCTGAATATAACACACTATATTTCCGCTTATTGAGACATGGTAAGCAATGATGCAGGAGCCTCGAATGATAAGCCTCGTAAATCTCTGTGTAAAAGGATTGGCCAACTCCCTGTTAAGGATTCAGGACGCCACCTCGTATCCCCCATATCACCGCGATGTAACCTCCCTAATTCCTCTGCGGAAGGGGGATTATCTTTGGGAGTCGATGGGATGTGGATATCGGGAGGTGAAGTGAATCCCTCGGTGTTAACTAACCTTTGATCATCTCTATTATTTACTTTCGGCTGATGGACGGACGCGTGAGGCGGCGCAGTGGTGGACTGTCCGGTCTCTGAGAAGGTGAAATACTGTACTGAGTGTTGGTAATTAACCCTCATCCACCCAAGGCAGAGGAGGGTGGAAATGACTAGAGAGAGGGGGAGGGGGAACTGTAATCATTCAGTATGACTATGAGTACCTATGTGTATGGGTGTGTGTAGGTGTATGTGGGATTGTGGGTATGTCACTCATACTAACTTTATAACCAAAACTCTACGGGTTTTTTCACCATCCCTCTTCCTTTCGTTTTCATTCAAATGTACCAACATCTTAGGCGGCAAATTTCCTTTCATGATAACACAGATAATTTAGGTAAATCTAATCAAAGGTCAGGGTTATAGCTGAGGGGTCAAGGTTCTTTACTATACAAAGGATCCTGTTTATTATGCAATGGGTTAGTCAATTTGTGTTAAGAGTAATGAGAACTGATTAATGAAGCAAAAAAATAATAATAAAAAATCTAAAAAAAAAGTCCCATCATCTTCAAATATCGTTAATTATTTTCTTTGGAGTTTACGATTCTGATAAAACGTCTCTGAATACGAAAGAAAGAAAGAAGAATAAACAAAGATAATAATTGTCGTCTCAGGTAAAGGCCAACACGTCCGAAAAAACAAACAATGTAAATTCTTGCATAGTCTCCTCCGCCGCCACAGTCATAAAAATGATCACACAGATACCAACTCTTGCAACTTGCCAGAGATTTATTTACCTTTCCGTCAATAGCAGCGTCTAGTTGATTGAGCGGACTGGGTGCTATTAGACATCCTAAACGAGGTGGTGCATCCCAATCTGGAGCACTAGATCTCCGGGGGCGAATGGCAGGAGTGGCGGCCTCACCCATCCATCATAAACGATCCAATAAATCCAGTGTGGTGTCAATAGCACATCAGATCCCATTCAGAAGGATTCCGTAAAATAGTCGTAATTTATCTGAATCTATTAGCATAACCTGACAGTAAATCAAGATCCAGTGATATGAAAAACATTAACGTCGTGAGATAAACTCTTGGATTCGCCGGTTTATGGAGGCATAATTGACTATATTTTACCCGGAGACGAGGCGCAGTTTGGCCCGAGAGGAACTTTACTTTTTGAGTTGTACTTTTTTCCTCTCTTGTGAATGGGGGAGGGAGGAGGAGTAGGTAGGGAAGGGGAGACAGGGTGGAAGAGAGGGAGTTAGTTTATCACTTTGCCCGCGTATGGCTCAAGATATACACACGGGATTGGTAGTTTGTTCAGCACAAAACTCCGCCAGCAGCGACTCAGAGTAAAAAAGAAAAGAAAAAAGAAAAGAGAGGAGGATTCAGTGGTTCGTGGGGAAAGCGGTGTTTTTTAAACCATCTGCAGTGAAACACATGAACTTTTCTGGAACGTCTCGCCAGGCATCAGTCATTCGCTTGCGACTCATTCACCCAAATGAACCTTTTGTGTGTGTGTGTGTGTGCGTGTGTTTTATTTTTTTACGGTTCTTTGAATTATTTACGCTTGATTGGATCTTTAGGAGAGATGAAATGAGTATGAAATAACTGGTGTTTGACCTTGGGTAATGAATACACACACAGAGGGAGTAATTTACCAACTAATGAGCCGTGAAGAAAAACAAAACATTGCATTAGACAAATATTTCTCTTCTTTTATGTAAACATCTAACATTGTCGTTGTGAAGACTGGTGTTATCTCAGTCATCCTCATGCAAAGTGGATCTGTGGAATTTATGACACATACTTAAATCCCAGAGACGAATTTTATTTACAATTTCTACTACCTAGAGTGTTAGTACTATTGCTTTTACTGTATATCTTATTATTATTATTAATTTATTATTATTATTTGTTGTTGGTAGTTGTGGTGGTGTTGACGATTGTTGTTGGTTGTTGGTGGTTTTTATTATTGTTGTTAGTAGTAGTTGTTGTTATATCTATTTCTTGCTATTACTACTGTTATAATCATTCTTTATTCTTCCTCATTACAAAGCTTGACTCATTAATCTCACTTCGTTACAATGATAGTTGTTGTGAAGGTAGTGTAGTGCTTGACAAAAAAGTAAAAAAAATAAATGAGAGAGACCTATTCTCGTGTTCTCCATATATATGTATAAGGATAAAGATGATGATACTATCCTTTCCTTCCGTCTCCCACCACCCTATCACATAACACAGATATTCCTCCCTCCTCCCCGTCACCCCATTTACAAGCCTACCCTTCACCCCATCCAGGAACCCATCACCCGCCCTTGATTCGATATAAATGTCCTTCTCTCCTCCCCCTCCCCCTACAAGATCTCGTCTCGTGGCGCAAATATTTTTCAACCCTTTACTTTTATATCGTCTCTTTATTGCGAAATATTAAAATAAAGAAGGTTAATAATAATAATAATAATAATAATAATAATAATAATAATAATATATAGAGTAAGAATTAACTTTAAGTTCCAATATCCATTTACCATCTACTCGTTATCTGTGATTATAGTAAATTTTCATTATTTTTGTTTCTTTTCAACAACACAGACTCAACCCAGTTTCCTGTAAATTATTCCCCAGTTTCCGGTCATATTTTCCCCAGTTTCCTGTATTTTTTGCCCCAGTTTCCGGCAATTAATTCCCCTGTTTCCTGTAATTTAGTCCACATCTTCCGGCAATTCCTTTTCAACTTACTGTAAAAAAAAGTTAAGTTGTTTACTTGTCGGTTTATTTATATTTAAACTAATTAATGTATTTATATTTCAACATCATTTCACCTCTATCAATCTATATAAATCGTTAAGAAATTATTAACTATTAAATGTTTGTCTCAGTGATAAACTATATAATCCTCGCTATCTTTCAGTTAACTCCTATAATGCCCAGTTTTTATTATACCATCTTAATATGAGCTCCGTTATCATTCATATACCATGGCAGTATATAAAATGAAACGATTATAACCTGCCTTTAAACATATATTATTTTCCATCTATTCTTTTTGGTAATTCTCTTGTTTTCATTCATACTGCATCATCAGCATATTCCATCTCTTTTTTCTTTCTTCTATAGTTTCATCTCATCTTCAATTATCCTTAGTTAGCTAGAGTTTATCCTCTCTATTTGGGTGGATATTATCCCAACATGATCCTGTATTTATCACGTGTGTTAAAGAGGGATGATAAGAAAGTGAATCTGGAAGACGTGGAAGGGAAGTCGCTATGACAAGGTCTAGATGGAAACTTATCTCAGATCACCTTGGAAGCCATTAAGTTTCTACAACATGTGAAGAGATGGGGAGAAAGATAGAAAGAGAGAAGGTCATGTAAATAATGCAAAATAAATAGAGAGATCCCCTCCACTCCCCACCTTCTCCACTAGTTACTCTTAAAAGTTCAAGTTCTACAGTTGGTGAAAACTCCATAGAGACGTTACCTCACCCTTATCTCTCCCGTCAAACTACGAGAATCTCTACTAACATCCCTCTACTCCCTCCACCGAAGACCACCCCCCTCCCTTCAACCCCATACCCTCCCTAAAGACCCACCCCCCCTTCACCGCTCCTTGAAGAGTACCCTCGTCCTCCCACATTCTCCCTGAAGACCTCCTCCTCCTTCCTCCTACCATGCCTGCCCTCCCTGAAGATCGTCCTCATCCTACTCCTCCTCCTCCCGCAAGATATAATAATCCCCACATACTTGATACTCCTCCCCGGCTGTCTACTCCCATCCCAGCAGCAACTCCCCGCAATCCTCCCCCCCCTCTCCCCTTCCCTCTCGCCTCCCCAGTCTTTGAGAAGCGTCCTTGGTCTTTGCCTACCCTCTTTATCACCTCCGTTATATAGTGCACACGCCATTTCACACTCTTCTCGCCGCCTTAAGGGGTAGCCTTCTTGGTGGATTTAAGCGGCCTCTTTCGCCAACTTATATTTTTAAATTCTACTTTTTCGACACTGGTTACCCCCGTTTCTCTAGTGGCTGGCTGGCTCTTCATATTATCTGGTGTTCTTTTGTATTTCCTTTTCTTTCTCTTTCTTTTATTCTTCCCCCCCCTCCCCCTCCTTTCCTTTCCTATCATTTTATTAGCGTATGTTGTGATTGTTGTTGTTCTTGTTGCTATTTTTATTGCTGTGGGTGTTGTTGTTATTGGTGTGAATGTTGTTGTTGTTTTTGTTGTTATTGATATTAGTGTGGTGTTTGTTATTGGTGTTTTCGATGTTGTTGCTGATGTCTTTGAATTGATTATCATAATGTAAATAAATTGTAAAGATGATTTTTTTCTTAAATTAATTTTCATTATCTCTTCACTTTTTTTTTACAATTTTCGCTGTCATCATCATCATCATCATCATCATCATCATCATCATCATCATCATCATCCCTCTCTTCCCCTTTTCCTATTCCTCTCCTTTATCATTCTCTCTCTACTTACTTCCTTTCTTAATTATTTTGTTTTCTTTGCCACATGCTAACTTCTCACGTTATTTTTTCCTATCTGGATGTTTATCCATTCTCAGATTATTCCAACTTCTCTCTTGCTTTTCTCAGTCTCCTTCATTTATTAGAGTTACCTTTCTCTACGTTTCTCTTCTCGAGCTTATTACTCTCATCCTTCTCCTTTCTTTACTTTTCTTCTTCTTCCTCCCTTTCTTGCTATCCCTTATTTATTTTATTCTCTCTCTCTCTCCAATTCATTACTTACTCTCCCACATTACTTTTCTTATTTTTTCCTCCCTCCCCCTCTGTCTTTCCCTTCCTTTCCTCTCCCACTATTCCTCCCTTCCCTTCCTCTCTCACCCTTCCTCCCTATCTCTCTTACTCTCTTCTTCCCTTTCTCTCTCCCTATCCTAAGCTCACAATTAACATGCCAGATAATCTTAAACTGCACTTCAAGGCCTACATCCACAGATAGCAACGCTGCATAAACACCTGGGTCAGTGGATGAATTTTGCTGTGATCTTGTGAACGTCATTACCACATATTATACCACCTGGGGTTAAGTCAAGGAGGCGGGGGGGGGGGGCACTAAATCACCTCTGTGGACACATGACCCCATCCTCATCAAAGAAGGAGAGAAGGTAGAATTGATTGCCAATACTTATCAGCAAAATAAAACTAGTGATAACCTCCTGGCATTCCTCAAAGCTAACAGAGCATTTCGTGAACTCAAAGGTCATGTGAGAAACACTTATTGGGAACAATTCTTCCGCCCTTCCTCTCTCCTCTTCCCCCTCCTCCCTCCCTCCCTCCCTCCCACCCACTCTTCCTCCTTCACTCTCTCACTCTTCCTCCCTTCCTCTCTCACTCTTCCTCCCTTCCTCTCTCACTCTTCCTCCCTTCCTCTCTCACTCTTCCTCCCTTCCTCTCTCTTACTCTCTCTCTACCTCTTCCTGAACTATGTCACCATTTACCTTCAACATTGCGTCTGGCCTGTCACCCTCTTCCTCCTGCCTCCATCTCTTTTCTTTGTTTACACTTGTTCATTTCCTATTCCTTTTCTACTCTTTCATATCTCCTTTTTTGTTATTAATGTTAGTTTTTTCTTAGGTAATTCACTTATTGTTCTTTCTCTCCAAAGTGTTTATTATTCTTTTGTTGTTGTTATTGTGTTTGTTTTTGTTTTTGTTTTTGTTGTTGGCTGTCTTCTTTATTTACAGTATTTGACCCATTTCTCTTTTTAATTTCCCTTCTATCGTTTCATTTCCACATTTTCCTCCTTATTTTCCACATCTTCCTCTCTTCTTCGTCTCTCTTCTTCATCTCGTCTTCTTTATTTCCTTCCTCCTTCCTCCTTTCCTCTCCTCCTCCTCCTCCTCCTCCTCCTCCTCCTCCTCCTCCTCATCCTCCTAGTTCCTTCCCTCCCCCTCCTCATTCCTCTTCGCCCCCTCCCTCACCTTCATCTCCTCTTTGTTCTCCTCCTTATTCGTGTTTGTTCTTCCTTCCTCTTTGGAGATCATTCATCAACATCACTTCATCTACTTACCATGAATTATCAAATTTTTCTCTACATATGTTTCTTCTATTTTTCTCCATCTCTTTCATTTTCTTTCTCATCTCTTGTCTTTATCTTCCTCTCCTCCAAGTCACTGATTCATCCATTATTTTTTTTCAAGTCTTTTCCTTCCATGATACTTATCTTCTATATTATGATCTTCCTCTTCCTCTCCTTCTTCTCTTCCTCCCACTCTTCCTCCTCCTCCCCTCTCTCTACCCCCGTTTCCTTTCCCTCTCTAATTTGTTCCTCGTTTCCTCTTTCTTTATTTACATCTCCCTTCTTTCTCCTCCTTTTCCTCCCCCCTACTCCTCCTCCTCCTCCTCTTCCTCCTCCTCTTCCTCCTCCTCTTCCTCCTTCTATACTTTCAAACTCGTTTCTGTCTCTTCATTCTCTGTTTACTCTCTTTTATTATTCTTCTTTAATCTTAATCTTGTTTTCCCTTCTCTTATATCTCTTCCGCTTCTCTCCTTCCTAATTCTCCTATACTCTTTCTGAAACTCATTCTCCCTCTTTTCCTTCTCTTAGTTCCTCTCTTCATTCACTCCCTCTTTTTTTCTACCTCTCTATTTCTCTTTCTCCTTGTTCCTATATCCCTTCAATATCACTTCATTCACCCCTTTCTGATACTCTCATTCTCTCTCTTATCTCCTCCTCTTTCATTCTCTATCCCAATTTCCTTAATTTCTATTCACTTCTCCTATTTATCACTTCATCCACATTCTTCCCCTTCCTAATACCTCATCCTTATCTTTGCTTTCGTCATTTGTTTCTTTTATCTTTCTGTTCTTTCTTTTCCTCTCTTCCTTTTTGCCTCTATCATCCTCAGTCTGTCAAATTCCTACGTCCATACCTGCTCCCTCCTACCCCAGCCTGCTCCCTCCTACCCCAGCATGATACCTCCTACCCCAGCATGATACCTCCTACCCCAGCATGATACCTCCTACCTCAGCCTGCTCCCTCCTACCCCAGCATGATACCTCCTACCCCAGCCTGCCCCCTGTTACCCCAGCCTGCTCCCTGTTACCCCAGCCTGCTCCATGTTGCCTGAGCCTGCTCCCTGTTACCCCAGCCTGCCCCCTGTTACCCCAGCCTGCTTCCTCTTACCCCAGCCTGCTCCCTCCTGCCCCTCGCCCCGGCCTGTACTGCTGATAAGGGCCGTGTGATGCCATTTCCCCCCGGGCCGCCCTCTATCCAATCGCCGTTAGCGTCGCCATAAACACACTCCGGGCTTTCAGATCCGGGAACGGCGAATCCAAAAATGATAAGTCGATCAATCATGCTTTGTTAAAAATGGTACCAAACATTGAGTAGAGACAACTTAATTTGGGAATGCCGGAGGGCGAAACAGGCACACACCCGCCCGAAAGCAATTGGCAGATATTTCAGTGACAGCTAGATGGAAGGGATTAAGAGGCAATGTAAGAATGTTATAGTCTACCCTTGGAAAAACTTTGGCCATCCCCCCCCCACCTCCTCCTGCAAACCCCCCCTCCTACACCACACTCTCTTCCTCCCAGCCACTCCTCGCCTTTCCCTCACCCCCCCACCCCCCACCGTTTTTCCCTCCCCACCACCCACTCCCGCCCTCCTTAACCACCCCCCCTCCCTTTTACCTCCAGGTCTGCCCCCCCCCCTTGGAATGATGAGGCAATTTTCCCCGAATCGTATCTCCGAATTTGAGAACTTGATCATATTGTCTCTTTCTTTGTTAGGATCAATATTCCCGTGATTTGAATATCTAGGATCATATTATTACCAGAGTTTCATTATCTGGGCGGGTAATAGCCATAAATATGTATTTACTGCGCCAGAAGAATATGTGATGGATGTTATAGCTATATCAGGTGTACAGACGGGGTGGGCCATTCTATAAATTGATTCTTGCACTCGTGTGCCGCGGCCGACAGGTGGTGGCGTAATGCAGGTGTTATGAATGAGCTGAATTAGTGTTTAGGGCCCGCATATGTCCTTTACTGTGTGAACTGGTTTGTAACGAACGAATGAATCCGGGTATTACCACTTAACAAACACACGAGGTGTTTATATATATGTATATATATATATGCTGATAACCACAAGGAAAGAAGAAAACACGTGTTTTCTTCTTTCCTTGTGGTTATCAGCATATACCTAGATCACGCGCACATACAGTGATTTACTTGGGTGTGTGCGTGTGTGTGTGTGTGTACGCGCACACACACACACACACACACACACACACACACACAAATTTCTTTGTACTTGTTTCAAATAATTATTGATTGCTTAATGAGGTTCTCTGTATAGTGAAAGGAGGTTGTTTTAACCCCACACATAGTTCACTACACTACGCTACACTACACTACACTACACTACACAAACATCGTTGACAAAGATAAAAAAAAACCAGTAACTTTGAATTTTCTCAAAAGTTACATTTACTGATTTTGTAAACTAGTGAGGGTGGTGGTGAGGTCCCGGCCACCTCCCTTCACCAGTGAGGACCCGGCCACTTCCCCTCACCAGGGAGGACCCGGCCACCTCCACTCACCAGGGAGGACCCAGCCACCTCCTGCAGTCCCGGCCAGGGACCTCCCTCCTTGAGGACCCGGCCCTTCTCCTCACCAGGGAGGGACCCGGCCACCTCCACTCACCAGGAGGACCCAGCCACCTCCCTCACCAGTGAGGACCCGGCCACTCTCCCCTTACCAGGGGAGACCGGGCCAGTTCCCCCACCAGGGAGGCCAGCCACCTCCCCTCACCAGGGAGGACCACCCGGCCACCTCCCCTCACCAGAGAGGACCCGGCCACGTCCCCTCACCAGGGAGGACCCGGTCACCTCCTCTCACCAGGGAGGACCCGGCCACCTCCCCTCACTACAGCGTGTTCCCCTCACAGGCTCACCTCCTCACCACTAATTTTCCTAACTGGTTATAAATACTCAATTCACCGAACCTAAATTATACCTTTACATCATTCTTCTCCCACAGTCTGTTTTTACCCTGTTTTACCTGTGTGTGTGTGTGTGTGTTGAGATATACACGTAAGACATGGAGCTCTTTAATACTTTATTTTATAAATTTTTAATTATGTAATTTACACTTTTAAAGTTTATGCATAATTGTAATAATCTGACCTAAGTTAACAAAAACTATTTACATCATTATATTTCCATAAAGATTTCTCTAACATTTATGCGTATGGTAACCCCTACTTGAGCATGAGGAGGATATAATGGCAGAACATAAGCAGCAGTAGGGTCAGTGAGTCTTCAGCTGTCTTAGGGAGCGTGTGCGGCCACTAGAGCATTATCATTATTTAAGGTAATATTTTTTAGGAGGTAATATATTGTTTAATCCCCGGATAGTTTATCTGTAGTTTACTGATGAGTGTTTTATAATGACGTCTTGACCTGAGAGGTGGAGTAATTTCCTTTTTTTCCCAATTTGTTTTTCCATCTCATAATAAAGTGAAAAAGACAGACAGACAGACAGACAGACAGAGCACCTGACCTCTTAAACAACGTTAAAGTCAGCCTTCAACTTTAGCTCTGCACTACATCAGATTGTAGAGTATAAATGAGGCTATTGTGAGTGCACTTAACTCTAACACAACCATGACCAGTTCCTCCACTCTCACCTTGACTTATTCAGTATTATTTCAAAGGTCACGCACTGACACCCACGTTCAGAAGGGGGGGGTGGGGGGGTGAATAATTGTAATCTTGACTTTATATCTAAAAACACCTTTGATATAATGTACTGACTTATTTAATAGTTTATCTCAGGGCCCTCACATGACCCTTCTCCCCTCCTCTCGTCCTCCCTTCCCCTCCTCCCGTCCCCATTCTCCTCCTCCCGTCCCCCTTCCCCTCCTCCCATCCCCCTTTCCCTCACACGGCCCTCCTTCCCCCGCCTAACATGACACCTCCCCTCCCCCCAACCCAAACTCAGCAGTACCTTGATGTATGATATTATGAGTATTTCAATATCTACTGCTTATTTTGGTTGTGTTCCTTACTTGTTTGTTTGTATGTCTGTTCTAACTTGGTTTGTGTGTGTGTGTGCGCTCGTGTGTGTGTGTGTGTGTGTGTTACAGAAATCTCTCCCAAAACGGGATGTCTGATTGTAATGAGCCTTGATAGATGGTCCTTGCATGTGTTGAGGAGAAAAACTGATTTGAGTTTTTTATAGACAAGGTCCAAATCATTCAGAGTCTTTGTATCAGGTATTGTCATCATTAATGTCATCACTGTCAACACATGAAACCTACAGACACACACATACACACTCCTTCCCGCACACACTTACACTCCTTCCTACACACACAGACACATTCCACCCTCACCCCCCCCTCACACCTCACCCCCCCCACACACACTTCCTCACCCTTCCTCCCCCACCCCCACACACACACACACACCTCATCCCTCCCCCCACACACACACCTCCCCCACCCCCACCCCCCCGCACACACACACTTCCTCCCATCTCGAAGGTTAAATGGTAACAATATTTCGTCTATATATTAGCAGCCGTCTCCCCGACTCATCACCACCATCAACATCAGCCCGCGTCATTATCTGCATCATCACACACTTTCCATCCACGTAACCCAACACTTCCACCGTCCTATTTTATTGATACCCAATTTTCTTAGGATCTCATATCTCGCTCGCCTCATTTTTTCTATGATTGTAGCCATGAATAACCACCTCATGCAGTTACCTCTCCTCTCCTCTCCTCTTCCTTTTCCTACTCTTCCTCCTCTTCCTACTCTTCCCTTCTTCTTCCTACTCTTCTTCTTTCTCTTCCTCATCCTCCTCTTCTTACTTTTCATCTTTCACTGCCTTTCCTCTTGCTGTTCTTCTTCTGTCGTCTTTTCTTTTTCTTTTACTTCCTTCTTTACTGTCGTTCCTCTCTCACCTCCTCCCCTTCCACTGCTGTTTCTTCTTTCTCTCCTCCTCCTCCTCTTCCTCTGTCGCCCCTTCTCTCTCCTACTCCACCTCTGTCGCCTCTTCCCTTTCCCCCCTCCTCCCCGTCGTCTCTTATCTTCCCCTTGCGCCCCCCCTTCACCTCTTCGCTCTCCATCTTCACCGTCTCCTCTGCTACTTCTCTTCCTTCCACCTTCCACTTCTTTCTTTCCTTTTTCCTCTGTTTCCTTTTCCTTCTCCTTTGCCTCCTATCTACCTCCTCTGCCGCCCCTCCTCCCTCGTCATTCCTCCTCTCCCTAATCCTTGTCATTCTTCCTTCTTCATAAAAACTCTCTCCTCCGCCTCTTCTTCTCCCTCCTCCCCATTACTATTCTCTTCTTCCTCCTTCTCATTTTTATTATCCCTCTCATTTTGCTTCTCTTCCTTCTTCACCTTCTCCCTTTTATCGCCATTCTCCTCTTCCCCTCCTCCTGCTCCTCCTCCTCCTCCTCCTCCTCCTCCTCCTCCTCCTCCTACTCCTTATCATCATCATCATGAGGATCATCATCGTCATCTTTTCTTTCCATTTTTTATTTTCCTTTTTCTTCCTTTTCCCTCCTCTCCTCTCTTTTTCTTACCCTATTCTCTCCTTCTCCTTCCCTCTCCTCCTCTACCTCCTTCTCCTTCCCTCCTCTCCCTCTTTTTCCTACCTCTTTTACCTCCTCCTTCCTTCTCCTCCTCTACCTCCTTCTCCTTCCCTCTCCTCCTCTACCTCCTTCTCCTTCCCTTTCCTCCTCCTTCTCCTTCCCTCTCCTTCTCCTTCTCATTCCCTCTCCTCCAACTGTCTCCTCCTTTAAAATAATCCGGATATATTTGCAATACATCATTTTAATCATACTGTCTTATTGAACGTAATTATTCCTTCATACTGTTCTTAACAAGGACTGTAGATTTCATTGGGCTTCGTCTCGTACTAATGACGTGTAGTTCACTAGCTAACGTTCACATGTCTCAATGTTGATATGTTTAGATAATGTTATACTTCAGATTATAGAGTATCTAGATGTTGATATATTTAGATAATAATATATTCCGATCTTAATATAGTCAAATTATATATCTAGATGTTGGTATATCTAGACTCCAATATACTTCGATGGTAATATTGTTCCAATTATATATCTCGATGTTGATATATTTCGATTAAAGTGAAGCGTATTGACGTTTATTATATATCGACAATAATATATTTCAAGGGGTAATATAATACAAGGTTGATGTATTGAATGTTGATATTGCTTGTTACGTCATCCCTACAAGTTGCTTATACCTGTTCTGTCTTGTAATAATGCAAAGGTGATATTGGTAATTTATCTTCATCAGTACTCGAATGTTTTAATTATGTCTATTATACTGTGGTACTCTACACACTACAACACCTGGAATACTACACCCATAATATAACATTCAGATCACTACAACACCTACAATACAACACCCAGGTCACTACAACACCCATACTATAACACCCAGATCACTACAACACCTACAATACAACACCCAGGTCACTACAACACCCATACTATAACACCCAGATCACTACAACACCTACAATACAACACCCAGGTCACTACAACACCCATACTACAACACCCAGATCACTACACCCACACTATGAGACCCAGATCACTACAACACCTACAATACAACACCCAGATCACTACAATACCCATACTACAATACCCAGATCACTACAATACCCATTCTACCACAACACCCACTATATGATAATACTCAGACCATCACAACACCTACACCAGTACAATACAACACCACCCATACAACCACAACTCCATTAGACCACCACAATACACCTACACCATCACGATTTTTTTCCTCGTCTCCTTTCTGTATTCTTAACAAGTTTTATTGATTTTTTCCTTTACTTATTCTTCTCTTCTCCACCTATTCCACATTATATCATTCTCCTTCTCTTTCACATTTCACTAAACCCATATCACAATCGTGTAAGAAATCCCCTCTAAATCCCCATGTCTAAAGGCCAACCCTCCAACATCTATTCACCTTTTAGCACTTCATTAATCCCCTTACTATCCCCAGGCCACCATTACGTATCTTTAATGGGCACTAAGTCATCCCTATATTCCCATTAACCTACCTAATCATACACGTCCATATCCACCCCATTACTGAGTCCTGATTCCCTGTCATTAAGGGTTCTCGTTTCATCACGTTCTCTTATCCATCACAGTCTTATATCTATGACTCTTTTGGTAAACTTTTCTCTTTTCATCTCGCCTTCTTCGTGTTGTTTTTCTTATTCCTGTTCTTCTTCTTGTTCTTCTTCTATTACTTGAGTAATTTTTTCCCTGCCCTTCTTCTTTTCCTCCTTTCAATATTCTACTTCCTCTTCTTCCTTCATTGTTTTCCTTCTCTTCGTTCTGTTTCCTCAGTGATTTTTTTTTCTTGCTTCTCATCTTATGTTTACTAATGCTATTTCTTCTCTTCATTTTTCTTCTTCGTTTCCTCTTCCTCGTTTTCCTTTACCCTATCTCCTCCTTTTCGTTCAGATGCTGTCATTTCTTCATCTCCTCATCTTTCCCTTCTCTCTTGCTACTTCTCCTTCTTATTCTCATTCCTCCTTTTCTACTTCCTTCCTTCCCTCAACTCTTTCCTCCTCTCCCTCACCCTCTACCTCCTTCTCCTCCTTCTTCCGTCCTTATATTCCACCCCTTGCCTCCTCAATCCCCACCATCTCTCCTTCTCCCCTTCCTCCCTCCTCAGCATATCCCCTTCGCCACCTCCTCCTTTCCCCCAAACCATCTCCACCTCCTCCTCCTCCTCAAACCATCTCTTCCTTCTCATCCTCCTCCACATCGTCCTCCTTGCCCCCAAACCATCACCTCCTCCTCCTCCTCCTCCTCCTCCTGCTTCTCCTCCCCCAAAAACCATCTCCTCCTCCTCCTACCTCGTGTCCCCCTCCGTCAGGCCATTACAGCACCCCTCATATCTTGCTCCCATCTTGCTGGGCTTCGGGTCATTAGCTCGCTTGGTATAATTAACACAGCCATCCAGCGAGGTCAGGTTTCCGCCGATGTGTCACTATTTTTGCGACGTGGAGTCAACGCGGGCGCCACCCATTTGTTTCCACGCATAATGAGGTTTTAACATGGGAGTCGCTCAGTGGCGTGGACGACTGCTGGTGTTGATGGTGGAGATGGAGAGAAGAATGAAGGGCGGGGAGTGGTTGGCGGGGGCGGGGAGTGGGGGTGGGGAGTGGATGGTGGGGGCGAGGAGCGGGTGGTGGGTTTAAAGGAAGGGGGTGATGGAGGTGGAGGTCATGGAAGTAAGTGGTGGGGAGAGGGATAAAAGGGAGAGGAGAGGGAGATGGTGAAGGAAGAGATGGGGAAATTAAAGATGGAGGTTAAAGAGGTGATAGTGAGGTTAGTGAGAAGAAAAAGAAATAGGAGGAAGAAGAGCAGAAAAAACAGGAGGAGGAGGAGGAGGAAGAAGATGGTGGGAAGGAAGAGAATTAAAAGGAAAAGAGGGTAGATAGAAAGAGGGTTGTTCGTTGGTGATGTCGGTGAGGAGAAAGAAGAAGATGAGATTCAAAGAGATGGTGGTGAGGTGTGATGGTGGTGATGATGGTGAGGAAGGTGGTAGTGATGATGAGGGATGTTATAGTAGTGATGAGATGTGGTGATGGTGGTGAGGAAATGGTGTGGTGGTGTTGGTGATAAAGGATGTAGTAGTGGTGGTGGTGGTGGTGGTGAGGGAAAGTGTTGGAGATAATCAAAGTGTTGGAGGTGGTAGTGGTGATGAAGATGATTAAGGAATGGATTATTATTGCTGTTGGTGGTATTGTTTGGTGCGGGGGAATGTTGGAGGTAATTGAAGTGTTGGAGGTATTGGTTGTGGTGGAGTTTAGTGAGGAAGAGTATACTGATGGTGCTGTTGGTGGGAGTGATAGGAGTGTAGACAAGTGTGAAAGAAAATTAAGAAGATCATGAATAAGAAAAACGAGGTTAAGAAGGAGGCAATGAAGATGAAGAAGGAAGGAGAAGAAATAAAAGAAGTTAAAAATGGTGACCAAAAGAGGGAGGAGAAGGAGGTGACGATGAAGGAGGAGATGAGGGGCTAGGAAGAAGCTGGCGATGAATAAACCGACAACGAAAGAAGAAGAAGAAGAAGAAGAAGAAGAAGAAGAAGAAGGGGCGTAGATGGTAGGGTAGTTAGGCTAGCGATTATGAAGGGAAGAAAGTGTTATAATGTACTGTAAGATGGATGGGTCAATAATAATCACAATATTATTATGGAGGGAAAGAGGGAGGAGTTAAGGAGTGAGGACGAGGAGGAAGGAGTTATGGAGTAAGGAGGAAGAGGAGGAGATATGGAGATGGGTAGTGGGGAGTAAGAAGGAGGGGAGGAGTTATGGAGTGTGGTAGTGGGGAGTAAGAAGGAGGAGAGGAGTTACGGAGTGTGGTAGTGGGGAGGAAGAGGTTTATGACCATATAAAATCGATTCTTAGCGGTGAATGGTAGTTTTAAGCCTCACTCTGCTTCTACCTGTATGAGCTAATGACACGTGGGGTGTAGGGGAGGTAAGGCAGGGGTGTAGGTGAGGTGTATATGGAGTAGGGTTAATAGGCAGTGGGGGGAGGTAGGTGAGGGGGTTTGATTAGGTGGTGGAGGGTAGATAAGGTAGTGGGTGTGATCAGAGGAAGGAGGGTAGGGTAGGGGGTGGAGGTGAGGTAGGGGAGGGGAGGGGAGGGGAGGGGAGGAGAGGGAGGGAAGATTGGAAAAGGGGTGTAAGTTAAGGGTGTAGAGAAATTAGGAGATACGTATTTTGTTTGTTTATTTTTTAATTTGTCTTAATTCCAGAAAAAATATCATATATCACATATCAAATTTCCTAAGATTATATTAAAGGTTAGTTTTCATTACTCTCAGGACAACGATAACAACGGAATACTGAAAATTACATTAACAGTAAATACGTCAAGTAGAAAGTTTTTATTTTGTTCATAGTAGTAAAGCTAAACTTAAGTGAACGTTCTGTGGAATCTTCTTTTAATATATCTTAAGAAAGGCGTGACCAAGGAAGAAGATAAAGAAGGGAAGTACTTCAGCAGGTGGTGAGAGAGAGAGAGAGAGAGAGAGAGAGAGAGAGAGAGAGAGCTGATAATTCTGCTAATGCTCAATAAAGGAGGGGAACGGGTTGACGGCCGCTTATGGGGGGAGTCATGGAAGAGAATTTTTTTAAACTTTATATCTCATCCCTTCACCTCCCCCGTAATCGGTCTGGAGGATCAACTGAAGAAAAAAAGAAAAAATCTAAAAAAAAAAAACAGTGGATATATTCTTAAAATAATATTGTTTTCTTAGGACTATGTCTCGTGAAAAAATTCTTTAAGTTCACTGAGTAAAAGGTAGAGCGTCGGGGAGAACTCTTGTGTTTATACTCTGTGTAACTCGTGATGGTCTTAGGCAAACCGAACCTGAGACACGTTCATCCTCCCCTTTTCTCGGTCTGGGCAGGAAAGGGCGGTCACCCATCAGCTCCCATTACGTCAACATGGCTAGCCAATCACAGCCTTGATCCTAATGTGCATCATAACGCCGTGGGGCCCGGCCTGTAGAACCCCTGATAAGCCACCTATTCTATAAGTCAATTACCCTACGACGTCATCGATTGGAATTGATGGGAGACTATTTTCACCTCGTGGGGGGGCTGAGGAGTGCGTGTGGCCAAGGAAAAAGTTTTAAGGAGAGAGTTACTTGGCAAGCAGCGCCACACACTGCTGGCTGGCCACGACCACTCCCCGCTCGACCGCTCGTCTGCTTGGCTTGCCCTGTCCTTCTAAGATTTTGCCGGTTCATCACCAGATTGAATTCCACCGTCGGACTGAAACGCCTCGAAATGCTTGGCTGAAGACATTTTAAGTTTTGCTCTTACCTCTCTGGGACCCTCAAGGAAGCTTTCTCTAAAAGGGGTTCGCTGTATTATTGGTGTGTTTGTGGCCGTCACTCTGTATTAATGACCAACACTTGATACCTTCTGCTGGCCGATGGAAATTCCACTGTGCTTAATCTTGTAACAGAAGAGTTTTTACGTCTATCTAAAGAATGAATCTCCAGGGCCTCTAGGGAGCGGCCTGGAAATCTGAGTAAAGTGCGTTTAACCCATCACTTCACCTGTCCATCATTATTTACAGGACAATTAACCCCATTAACTCTCAGGTATCACAACTTGGCTCGAGCATCATGACAATCCATTACTCCCAGGAACTTAAGTCTTCGTTGTAGTGTTCGTGTGGACAAAAAAAAAAACACAAAAAAATCGAGCAAATGGTCGAGTGAGTGGCGTGGCCGAGTGCGCATCTCCCCACTATTCGGCTGCCTTGCGTCCGTGCTGATCCACCATGACAGTTTTGGACGCAAGACCCACGTGTGAAGAAGGCGAGGAAAGAGTTGCTGATAGGAAGAAATTCAAACAATTTCGAGCAGAATAAACCCGGAGGTTATTCATGGAAATCTATCTTGCACGTTGACTTTTAGTAACTTCGTCTCTCTCTTTCTATAATGGCTCGAGTATCATCCGACGTCCAAATTATAGGTAATGAGCCACCCCGGATAGGTATTATCCCCTACACTCTCTGAACACTACCTTAACACTATGAGGTGGTCAAATAAAAAATGGAGGAACGGCCCAGCTGGGATTGGGATGCTGGGGGATGCTTCATTAACTTTTCCACACGAGGGATGATTGCGTCCCAGAGTGATCCTCATCTGAAGATCAATATTGATGTCTTAGCTTGACCTCTGCCCTGGGTGGGGAAACCGGTCGTTCTCAAGCCCTAATCCCTACCTACCTCCCCCCCTTCCTGGTTGCCTCCCCACATCCCAAACTATCTTCCTATCTCCCCACCTCTCTATCCTACTACCCTCCTCCCTCCGTCTGTTCTCTATCCTACTTCCCTTTCCACCTACCGACCCATCTACGTTCCTACATCCCCACCTATCTACTTTTCTACCCTTTTTATCTACCGACCTTCGTATTTTTTTTACATATCTACCCACTTACCTCCTCATCTACCTACTTACCTATTTACCTCCTTACCTACCTACCTACCTACTTCCTTACCTATCTGACCTGCCTACCTTCCTTCCTCCCTATCTTTGTACTTCTCCTCCGTCCTTCCTACTTCTCTATCTACTTATCTCTTTACCTTCCTACCAACCCTCCCTCCCTTCCTACTTCCCTACCTACCTGCCCACCTGCCTACCTGCTTCCCTGGTCGGTGGCTGTCGAGGCATAAAGTGGTCGAAAGATAAACATGCAAATGAGTGAATATGTAAATAAGAGGAATATAATTAATTGTGATCGAATACAAATATCGAACGAATGAAAATAATTGATAACGTCAAAAGTACTTGCCTACTTAAATCATTACGCTTCGTTTAAATCTCATATACATTAACCTGCTGTCAGAAGGAGGTTATTGTTTAGTATCAAATAATCGAATATGTAACTAGACAGAATAAATTGAAGAATTCTTAAAGCATGTTAAGTGTTCTTGTCAGAGGTTCAAGGTTGTGGCACGATACTGTTTTGGAAGTGTGTGTGTGTGTGTGTGTGTGTGTGTGTGTGTGTGTGTGTGTGTGTGTGTGTGTGTACGAAATTTCACTTGTGCTAGGGAGATACACACCTGAAAAGTTGTACATACACATGTTTGAGTTCCGTGGTTCAAAGTTGACAGAGAGGAAATAATACATAGTTGTACAGAATTATAAACACCGCCATGAAACACTAATATACTGCAGGACAGGTTGACGGAGGAGCTGCCAGGACTACCCAATCCTTCCTACTTCTGTATTATATGACAAATCTCGTGTTAAATTATCCAAACTGTAAACTTTTCCTAGATATCATTGTGTGTATATATTGAAGCGACTGCACCTGATAAGTGTCGACTCTCAAGTAACCGTCAACATATTAGGGTACACGTTAAATACTAATTAGCATTTTATTCTGTAGTTTTTTTTTTAGATCCAATATAACAAACGAGGATTAACTTTAAACTAGTGTCAGAATGCATCCGTTCAAAGTTAGGTTAGTTTATTATTATACCATAAATTATATAACAGCATTTGCAATAGTTCCAATCTTCAACTATTGCTGCCTTGATTGTCGATGCTCCCACGCACACACACACACACACACACACACATCTACACAAAAAACTAGGAAAACTATACGCCTAAGATTATTCTGTACCTCCCCCCCACCCTAGAGAGAGAGAGAGAGAGGGGAATTACTAAGGATGATCCATGCCATTAGGGATGAGGTAAAGATATTAATAGGTAAATTTGAGTTTAGAAAGGCTAGGAAAAGGTAAGGTACCGGTGTGGATGAATGAAATTAAAAGCTGTGCTCCCCAGAGAGATGCAAAACCTCAGGTGGAACTGGTAGACACAGCCTGAAAACGTTAGTGAGTGGAGGGCCGTGATCGCTAACCCTCACACATGAACCTGGCGTCTTAATAAGTAGCTATGTACAGTAGATGAGAAAGTAAAAACGTTAAATTATTAGCTGAATAATTAATCAATCAGAAAATAGGTGTTTAGGTAAATAATGAGTTAATTAATTGTATAAAATTGGAAATTATCAAGAAGATTAGACAGTAATGATATGAGTAATTAGATAAGGTAAATAAATAGTTAAAGAGAAGAAATATGTGAGTGAATATAAAACGTGAGAAAATGAATAATTAATTAAGTTGATATTTAAGCAAGAAGGTCGTTGAATAAGTGAGCCAATGAGGAGATAAAGGGATAAGAATGATATGAATAAATACTAGAATTAGTAATTAGGTGGAGAGACAAGTAAATGAGAAGATGAAAGAATAATTAAGAGTAATCATTTGAGTGAGTAAGTGGGTAGGTGAGTTTGGGAGACGAGAGGATGGGTAGTGAGGAGAGGTCTGGTCGCCGAGTCATCGACCCAACTGCTGCAGGTCGAGTCCGCGATAATAAGTCAGGGACAGAGAACAGCAGGGTCTTGGCACACTCACTCGCTGAAGCCTTCCTCCCTCCTCCTCCTCTTCCACCCCCTCCTCCTCTTACCCCTTTTATCCTCCTTACTTTATTCCTCCTTCCACCTTTCCTTTATTTACTCTGCTCCTCCTTCTCCTCCTACGACAATTGCTAGTACTCTACCTTCCACTCCTCTTCTACTCCTCCTCCTCCTCTTTTCCACTCCCTCAAGCGGGTCACTGAGGTTTCCAAAAATGCTGCTTATTGGTTTATGAAAGGAAACCCTGATTGGTGTTCAACGCGAGGCTTCTATAGTTATTTGCGACACGAAGTCTTTGTATACTGTCGCTGAAACCCTCCTCCTCCTCATCCTCCTCCCCTTTTCACCTCCTCTCTCCTCCCCTCCTTCCTCCAGCTCCTCCTCTCCATTCCCCATCCATCCCCACTCCCCTCAACAGGAGTCCGAGGCTTCCATGAACACAGACTATTGGTTAATAAAGGGGCTTCATATACCGAGGCTTCTTGGAATGGTTTAGTGAACGCTGATTGGTGGTCGTTCAGATGTGTGGTGGGACCACACCAGTGGTGGGCACGGTTCCGCTAATCCGCTAACCGCTAATTAGAGAAGCTAACTTTCTCGTTAGAGGATTAGCGTTTTCGCTAACTTTGGAACCATTAGCGGACCAATTAGCTTCCGCTAAATTTAGTTCCGCTAACAAAATTTATACATGTTTGTTCCTGTCTGTTGTAAGCGTGTGACGCCGCGACGCGTGTCTCCAACAGCCAGTCAGGCACGCTTGGCTGACTGCGTGTTAGAACGTGCAAAGATATTTTTAGGGCCAAGAGAGCCACCCTGTCAGATGGCAACTTTGAGAGGTTGATGTTTATGAAGGGCAACCAGCACCACGTCAAGGCCATGGAGAAGGCCCAGCCACTGCAGCCAGAGTGAATGGAATTTTTCGAATATTAAATTTTAATTAGCATTGAAAAAGTCCTAAGCATTGAAAAAGTCCTAAAAATATTCCAAGCCTCATTAAGGCCACTAATTACCCCCAATCGAAATGAGAATCATATAATTGGTGTTACGAACCCCTCCACCCAGCACTACGAACCACGCCATCTATTGTCCTGATCTACCTACCCAGCACCACGAGCAACGCCATCTAGGGACGAGACACGAGTATGACTCGTCTTAGTTACCACTCCGGGGTTTCCCTTCTCCATATCCTGGTTGTTGCGTCACTTCCTCCAAGTCTTCTTTGTCAGCTCGAGTTCGAGGAGAGAGCACTTGGCTCTGGGAAGTGACCACAGGATCATCTACCCTCTAAACTTACGGCGCAGTGACTACCTACCGTCTTCTACAATACTCAGCCTTACTCGTCAGCCATCTCAGCTCCTCACTTAAGTATTTGTAATCTTGTATTGCCTCCCCCACGTCCACTTGCTTCAAGATTGTTTTATGTTTTATTAATATGTATATACTGTTAATGTTTAGGTTAAGTTTGGTTAAGGGTAATTTATAAGCTGAATATTTTGTTTAGGGATTTATGGTACTTTATTATACACAACAAAAACTCGCATCCTTTGTCTACCCTTTTATAGTCCGATTGTCTTTGTTTTTTTGTTGTTGTTACCTGTTGGGATCTGGGTAGACGTATAACTATATTCTATATCCCCAACTCGTAACATTGGGTTAACCCCTCAAATTCCAATTCCGAGAGAAAAGTCTATTTTAGTCAAAAAATTACTAAGGTGTAAGACTTATGTTTTTGGTCAAAAAATTTATTTTGCTTAAATCTCAGTAAATGTACTCCTGAGCATGATCATTACAAATAGATGATCCTCATTTCGATTGGGCGGTAATTAGTGGCCTTAATGAGGCTTGGAGTATTTTTAGGACTTTTCCAATGCTTAGGAGTTTTTCAATGGGAATTACTAGCCAACTATGGGTGTCCTAGGTGAGATTTTGGTGTTTTTGTGTTCTTTTGGAAGTAATTAATTGGTTAAACCCCTCAAATTCCAATTCCGAGAGAAAAATAAATTTTGGTAAAAAAATTACTAAGGTGTAAGAATTACGTTTTTGGCCAAAAATTTCATTTTGCTGAAAATCTCAATATAAGTTCTCTTGAGCATGCTGATTGCAACAATATGATTCTCATTTCGATTTGGGGGTAATTAGTGGCCATAATGAGGCTTGGAGTATTTTTAGGACTTTTTCAATGCTTAGGACTTTTTCAATGCTAATTACTAGTAAACTATGGGTTTCCCAGGTGAGATTTTGGTGTTTTTGTGTTCATCTGGAAGTATTTAATTGGTTAAACCCCTCAAATTCCAATTCCGAGAGAAAAGTCAATTTTCTTCATTTCGGCCAAAAAATGGATTTTGTTCAAAATTTCAGTATAGGTAATTTTTGGAAAAGAAAATGTTCAAATGATTTTTGAATATTTGATACTTTTGCAATGTATTACTCGCCATATGGGTTTCGGTCATTTTCTTGGTGCTGTGTATTATTCTGGATGTGCTTAGTTAGTTAGGCATTAAATTTTAGTTCAGAAAAGCGTATTTTTGTAAAATCGTAAAGGCTATGGACTTTACAATTTTGTCATTTTCGGCCAAAATGGTTTGTTCAAGTTTCAGTATGGTAGTCCTGAATGTGCTGTAGGATCTGTTAGCCAAAATTTGATATCTTGATTTATAACTTTCAAAATGTTTAAATGTTTTTTAAAGTATTTTAATTACTTTTGCAATGCTAGTTACTGCTGCCTGGGTTTTCAGGTCATTTCTTGGTGTTGTGTATTATTCTGGATGTTACTTAAATAGTTAGGCTGTTGAATTTTAGTTCAGAGAGAAAAACTTGTATTTTTTAAAATCGCTAAAGGCTGTAGACTTTACAATTTTTGTCATTTTCGTAAAAATGATTTTTGTCATTTCAGTATAGTGCTCCTGAATTGTTGCTGCTTGGGATCTGTTAACCAAAATTTGATATCTTGGTTATTGCTTGTTCAGCTTTTGAAAATGTTCAAGGAGTTTTTTCGATTATTTTGTACTTTTGCGAATACTAATTACTCGTATATGGGTTTTCGGGGTCATTTCTTGGTCTTTGTGTGTATTATTCTGGATGTACTTAAGTAGTTAGGCATTAAATTTTTTAGTTCAGAGAAAACGTATTTTTGGTAAAAATCCTTTAAGGCTAGACTTTAATTTTTGTCATTTTCGGCTAAAATGGATTTTTGTTCAAATTTCTGTATAGGTACTCTGAATCTGTTAACCAAATTTGATATCTTGATTATACTTGTTCAAATGTTTTAGAAAATGTTCAATGATTTTTTAAATATTTTGGTTACTGCAATTACTCTTACTTATGGGTTTTCAGGGTCATTTCTTGGTGCTTGTGTATTATTCTGGATGTACTTAAATAGTTAGGCACATTAAATTTTAGTTCAGAGAAAACGTTTTTGGCTTAATACTAAGGATATAGACTTACAATTTTTTCTGAAAAAAATGGTTTTTGTTCAATTTGGAATTTATGTGCTTTTCTAGTGTTGCTGCTTAGGATCTGTTTTAAGAAATTGATGTCTTGATTAACTGTTTTGTTTCAAATGGCTTTTGAAAATTTCAATTTTAGAATATTTTAGTTACTTTTGCAATGCTAATTACTCGCCACTTATGGGTTTTTCGAGGGTCATTTCTTGGTGCTTGTTATTATTCTGGATGTACTTAATTATTGGGCACATTAAATTTTGGTTCAGAGGTATTTTTGGCAAAATCCTTTAGGCTATAGACTTTATTTTTGTCATTTTTCGGTGATGGATTTTTTGTTCAGAATTTCAATATAGGTACTCTTGAATTTGCTTTAGGATCTGTTAGCAAGGTGATATCTTGATTTATTGCTTGTTAAAATGGCTTTTAGAAAATGTTCAAATGATTTTTAGAATGTTTTGATTACTTTTTTGGCATCTGTTACTCTCATATGGGTTTTCGAGGGTCATTTCTTGGTTGCTTGTGTATTATTCTGGATGTGCAAATAGTTAGGCTGTGGGGCATTAGTTCAGAAGAGATAATGGCAATGTTATAGTCCTTTTAAAGGCTATGGACTTACGATTTGTCATTTTCGGCCAAAAATGGATTTTTGTTTTCCAAATTTCAGTATAGGCTTCTGAATGTTCTGTAGGATCTGTTAACTGAGGTGATATCTTGATTATAACTTTTCAGAAAATGCTTTTGAAAATGTTCAATGATTTTTTTGAATATTTTATTACTTTTGCAGTGCTAATTACTCGCCATTTATTGGGTTTTTCGAGGTCATTTCTTGGTGCTTGTATTATTATTCTGGATGTACTTAAATAGTTAGGTATTAAATTTTTAGTTCAGAGAAGAATATTTTTGCAAATCATTTTTAGGCTGACTTACAATTTTTTGTCATTTTCGGCCAAATGGATTTGTTCAAAATTTCAGTATAGGTTGCTGAATGTGTTGGTAGATCTTATAGCAAAATTTTTTATCTTGATTATAACTTGTTCAAATGGCTGAAAATGTTCAAATGATTTTTTGGAATATTTTATTTACTTTTGCAATGCTAATTTTTCTTACTTATGGGTTTTCGGTGTTTCTTGGTGCTTTTTTATTATTCTGGATGTCTTAAATAGTTAGGCATTTAATTTTGATTTCAAAACTATTTTTTGAAATCCTTTAAGGCTATGGGCTTGCATTTTGTCATTTTTCGGCCAAAAATGATTTGTTATTCAATGGGCACTCTCTGAATGTTGCTGCTTGGGATCTGTTAACCAAAGGTTTGATATCTTTTTAGTTATAACTTTCAAATGGATTTTGAAAATGTTCAAATGATTTTGAATTTTTTAATTACTTTTGCAATGCTAATTGACACTTATATGGGTTTTAGGGTCATTTCTTGGTGCTTGTGTATTATTGGATCTTAAATAGTTGACACATTAAATTTTAGTTCAGGAAAAACGTTATTTTTGGATAAGAAAATCCTTTAAGGCTGAGCTTTATTTTTGTCATTTTGGCCAAAAATGATTTTGTTAAAATTTCAGTATAGTTGCTCTGAATGTGCTGTAAGGATCTGTCACATAAATTTGATATCTTGATTATAACTTTTTTCAAATGTTTTTGAAGAATGTTCAATTGTTTTTTGAATATTTTTAATTATTTGCAATGCTATTACTCGCCATATTGGTTTTTGGGGTTATTTCTTGGTGTTTGTGTATTATTCTGGATGTTCTTAATAGTTAGCCATTAAATTTAGTTCAGAAGAAGTATTTTGGCCGTCCTTTAAGGCTATAGACTTAATTTTTGTATTTTCGTAAAAATTGATTTGTTCTAAATTTTAGTATGGGTTTTTCCTGAATTTGCTGCTTAGGATCTGTTAACCAAATTTGTTATCTTGATTTAACTTGTTCAATTGGCTTTTGAGAAAATGTTCAAATGATTTTTTAGAATATTTTATTCTTTTGCAATGCTAATTACTCTTGCCTTATGGGTTTTTGAGGGTCATTTCTTGGTTGCTTGTGTTTATTCTTGGATGTTACTTAAATAGTTTGACACATTAAATTTTAGTTCAGAGAAAACGTATTTTTTGAAAATCTTTAGAGTATAGACTTGCAATTTTGTCATTTCGGCCAAAAATGGATTTTTATTCAAAATTTCAGTATAGGTTCTCTGGATGTTCTTTAGGATCTGTTAACTAAATTTGGATATCTTGATTATAACTTTGATGGCTTTTTAGAAAATGTTCAAATGATTTTTTAGAATTTTTTATACTTTTGCAATGCCTCGCCACTTATGGGTTTTCCAGGTCATTTTCTTGGTTGCTTTTGTATTTTCTGGATGTTGCTTAAATAGATTGAAGGTGTTTTAGTTCAGAGAAAACGTGTTTTGGAAATCTTTTAGGGCTATGAGATTTAAATTTTGTCATTTTAGCAAGAATGGATTTTTGTTTAATTTTTAGTATAGGTACTTTCCTAGATATTGCTGCAGGATTGTTATGACAAGAATTTGATATCTTGATTTTCTTGTTCGTGGCTTTTTAGAATGTTAAGTGATTTTGAATATTTTAATTACTTTTGCAATGTGATTACTCGCCCTTATGGGTTTCGGGGTCATTTGCTTGGTTTGTGTATTTATTCTGGATTTACTTAAATAGTTGTGCATTAAATTTTTTAGTTCAGAGAGAAGAGTATTTTTGTTAAAAATCGCTTTAAGGCTATAGAGCTTTACAATTTTGTCATTTTCGATAAGGTTGATTTTGTTTAATTTAGTATAGGTTACTCCTGAATGTTGGGGTCTTTTAACTTTGATATCTGTGGTTATCTTGTTCGGAATGGCTTTTTAAAATGTTCAAATGGTTTTAGAATATTTTTAATTGCTTTTTAAGTGTTTATTCTTTTTCCATATGGGTTTTAGGGTCATTTTTCTTGGTGCTTGTATGTATTATTCTGGATGTACTTAAATAGTTGTTTCATTAGATTTTTAGTTCAGAAAAGCATATTTTGTTAAAAATCCTTTTAA